>NC_073692.1:422530304-422830304 GCF_029784155.1 Uranotaenia lowii
AACATTTTTGTAACGAAAACTTTTCCAAGTTCATACTGAAATAATAATTTTTTTAAGTGTTAAATTGTAATTGATAACATTGGTATAACTTTTTTTAAGTGTTAAATTTTAATTCATAACATTGTTATAATTTTTTTTTTTTGAAAATAAAAACAAATATCTTAGATTACCCGAAGTTTAGCTTAGCTTAGCTTAGCTTGATTGACTACTCACATCCACCTTAAACTATGGAACCCGAAAATGCTTAATTTTTTAAAATCAATTGTTTTAGCTTATTATATTGAAATAACACCAACGCATTTCGAACTCCATAATCGCAGGCGTGGCTCAGTAGAATGAATTCCACATCGCCACACACACACACACACACACACACACACACACACACACACACACACACACACACACACACACACACACACACACACACACACACACACACACACACACACACACACACACACACACACACACACACACACACACACACACACACACACACACACACACACACACACACACACACACACACACACACACACACACACACACACACACACACACACACACACACACACACACACACACACACACACACACACACACACACACACACACACACACACACACACACACACACACACACACACACACACACACACACACACACACACACACACACACACACACACACACACACACACACACACACACACACACACACACACACACACACACACACACACACACACACACACACACACACACACACACACACACACACACACACACACACACACACACACACACACACACACACACACACACACACACACACACACACACACACACACACACACACACACACACACACACACACACACACACACACACACACACACACACACACACACACACACACACACACACACACACACACACACACACACACACACACACACACACACACACACACACACACACACACACACACACACACACACACACACACACACACACACATTTTCAAAATGAGGGGTGTTCAGATTTTTTAAATGCAAAATTGAAAGAAATACGTCAAGTTGATATTGACCAGCTTTTGACTGTATCAGGTTTTAAGAAAAAAAGAAAAAAAAAACAAAAACTTTTTTAAAATTCTACTCGGAGAAAAGTGCATTTTTAAACCAAAAACTCAATTTCCCAAAAACGCAATCTCAGTATTTGATGAATTTTTTTTCTAATACGGGTAGTATTAATGCCAACAAGTCGTCCATAAATTGCATCTAGTGTGAGGTTGCCAGATTGCCCGGTTTTATCCGGGTTTGCCCGGATATTTAGTACAAAATTTGAAAAAAAATCTGGTCCGGCCCGGTTGCCCGGATTTCATTGAAGCAGGCCCGTGCGAAGGACCCGTCCATGGGGGGGGGGGTTTTCCAAATTCAAATCCAGCCAAAAATAACAACAACACCAAAAATATGCAAAAAGTAATCAAATTGATTTCAAAACAATTTTCATCGAGGGATTAACGATACGTTTTCACCCTAATAAAAATAATGAAGTACAAATTGTGTTGAAAATATTGAAAGCAGTTTATATAAATTTAGTTGACATTGGGCATTAAAATTAAAATTTCAAATTGCTATTTCAAAAAGTTTTTGAACTTTCAAAAGGTAAATTAAAAATCCTTATCGATTAAAAAAATTTTAAATATAATGAAAATAAAACAAAAAAAAATTATCAATTAATAAATTTATAAATGTCAATCGAAGGTTTTAGAATTCTGAATATTTTGTCGGTTTCAATTGAGATATTGGATCCTGGAAAGGATAGAATGTGGGAACTATATTTTTCATATTAAAAACCTAGTTTCAGAGGCTTCCAAGCAAATTATGTTAATAGAACTCAAAAATTCAGAATAAAAAAAAACACACTTTTGAAAAATATTTCATAAAATTTTAATCGTTTAACTTTAAAATTCGGTTAGTTAATTTGAAAATTTAAACAAAATATGAAGAAGAATGATAAGTTTTTCAACATTTAAGAAGTTTTTTTTTTCAATAAACTCGTTTAACCATTTTAAAAACTTATTAATAGAATTTAATTGATAACTAAAAGGAACAGCATTTTAGTGCCTATGATTGAATGATTTATTT
Source organism: Uranotaenia lowii (assembly GCF_029784155.1). Classification (NCBI taxonomy): domain Eukaryota; kingdom Metazoa; phylum Arthropoda; class Insecta; order Diptera; family Culicidae; genus Uranotaenia; species Uranotaenia lowii. The sequence goes on from NC_073692.1 coordinate 422,532,458, forward strand.
GGTAGATTTAAGCGCACTTGCGTTTTGGTTATATGGAGATTTTAAGCTTTAAAAGGTATCAGTTTTAGGTTCAATCAATCATTGATAACTGATGAAATAACAAATCTACGTTAAAGAAAAATCTGGTATTGAGTTTGTTTAAAGGAATAATATTTTGAAGGCGATGATGCACGATCTAAAAATTTGAATTCTACAGTTATGAAAAAATTGAAAATATAACATTGCAAGTATTTCCGACATTATTAAATAAAGTTTAGTAGAAATTAAATTAATTTAATAAAATTTGTTGAACCTGCAAAACGATTATTTTTTTTTGCTATACAAAAATCTAAAACTCAATTCGATTTAAAACTTCATTCATCGCTTTTGAATTCGATGTTGAGATTTAAAAGATCAAGAAACACAAAACAAAAACAAGACTGAAATTAATTTCTTGAAGAATATTTCATATCAGCACGATTTTTTGAAAATCAAAATTTTTAGTAATAAAGTAGAGGATACCAGATTTTAGAATTTGTTTTGCTTATTCTACATGACCATTATGGGTCATGATGTATGGCTTCCAACTTGTTTATATATAAAATTAGTATTCGATGAATAAATTTTGATGTTAGAATGGTTGAATTTTTTTCGCTACACTTCCTGATAAAAACCTATTCTAAAGACGAGATATTGTTTTCGAATGTCAAGTTTAGAGTCTCAATACAAAAAAAATGTTGATTGAATGGCAAATAGAAATGAATAATTAATAATAAGTTAGGATTCGTGAACGCATATTAGTAATTTCGTAAAATGAAATGTCTCAAATCTACGATGAGTTAAAATAAATTTCCGCCGGAGGCGAGAAAAAATTCTGACTTTCTTGTTAACACTTATTTAACACCTTTTAAAATCAAGTAATTTCCCTTTACTACGTTGAAAATTTTACTTGGAAAAAATCTTCATGGGGGGGGGTTAAACCCCTAAAACCCCCCCCGTTCGCACGGCCTTGCATTGAAGAGTCGGTTTTTGACCGGAATTATGCACTGTATTTGCCAAAACTACAAGAAAAATAAATTTGTGTTGCAAAATTTTTCATTTATATGTCAAAAAAAAAAAGGAAAGGCTCATAAAAATAATCGTGAAAAGTTTTTTGAAAGCTCAAAACAAAATTTAGAACCTAGTGATGAAAAAAAAAATTTTTTTGAGTTGAGTAATTCCTGGTTTAAACAAAATTTGCCCGGATATTGCGCGGATTTTTAGTCGAAATTTCGGAATCAAATGGGCTGATTTTGCCAGATTTTAAGATATAATAGCCTGGATTTTTATGGCCCGTCTACGTTCTGAAAAAATTCTGGCAACCTTAATCTAGTGCAAATTTAAGGAAAAAACATTTTTGTAACGAAAACTTTTCCAAGTTCATACTGAAATAATAATTTTTTTAAGTGTTAAATTGTAATTGATAACATTGGTATAACTTTTTTTAAGTGTTAAATTTTAATTCATAACATTGTTATAATTTTTTTTTTTTGAAAATAAAAACAAATATCTTAGATTACCCGAAGTTTAGCTTAGCTTAGCTTAGCTTGATTGACTACTCACATCCACCTTAAACTATGGAACCCGAAAATGCTTAATTTTTTAAAATCAATTGTTTTAGCTTATTATATTGAAATAACACCAACGCATTTCGAACTCCATAATCGCAGGCGTGGCTCAGTAGAATGAATTCCACATCGCCAATGGTTGCTACTCCGTGATTGACCGAGGCCATCAATTTTGATCAGAGGTCAAAAGAATGGTGTCTGGGATTGACAAGACATTCACAATGTCCAAAACTGATGCTCTCTCTTTTAACGTCAATAACGGCGCCGGCCACGTCCTAGTAGTCAAGAGATAGGTATGAAAAAAGAGAAAGGGATGAAAGAAAAAAAAATTGTGCATTAGGACCGAGGTCACCTCTGCATCCTAGCAAATAATTTTGTTTGGGAGATTGGGTAAAAGGATTGATCTGGAGACACTTTTGACTGTGTTGTGATCTTGAAGAATAAATCTCATATATTCCTGTTTTCCTACTGTTCGTGTATAACGCACTCTCATTTACCGCTGCTTTTTTCTCTAAACTCAAGATTTGTTTAAACGAATCTTTAAAATATTAGAACTCATTGATTTGCAATATTTTAAAAAATGAAATTTTTCAACTTTTTTTTAACAAAAATATTGTTATTCTAGTATTGTAACAGAAGAAACTGTTCGTGATTAGCACTTTACTTTTCTTTTTTTCATATCGCCTACGATGTAATGCATTGAAAACAGAAGTGATGACTTCGTTATAGAATCAATTTGGAATATTTATTAAAAAACTACCAAGTAAAAAAAAAAAACTACTCAACATTCAATAACAAATAAGTTATCAAAAATATACCTGACATATTTAGCAGCTCAATTAAAGTTCGATTATCCAAGAGAATAGAGATAAAATTTATATACATCTATTAATAAAATTTCAAAACTGCAGTTATAATAAAAAAAAAGTTTTAAACGTTAACAATCCTTTGAAATAATTTCAATTATTTAAAATTTAAGTTTAGCCTGAAAACTTCATCTAATCAGCCTCCAAAGCATCATATAAAATATCCATTAGTTTATTTTCTGCCAAGTTTATGGGAGATCGATCACTGCATTTTTAATACGAAAAAACTAAATTTTAGACATTTTTATCGATTTTGAAAATTGTTAAAAAAAAATGGAACCAAAATCAGAATTCCATGATCGCTGGCGTGGCTCAGTAGAACGAATTCCACCTCGCCAATGGTTGCTACTCCGTGATTGACCGAGACCATCAATTTTGCTCAGAGGTCAAAAGAATGGTACTTGGGATTAGCAGCTCATTCTCACTGAACAAAACTGATGCTCTCTCTTTGAACCGTCAATAACGGCGCCGGCCACGTCCTAGTAGTCAATTGATAGAGTGAAATGAGAGAAAAAGGATGAAAGAAAAGCAAATTATGCTTTAGGACCGAGGTCACCTCTGCATCCTAGCAAATAAATTTTGGTTTAGAGATATGGGTAGTAGGAATCGACCAGGGGACACTTTTGACTAGTGTGATCTAATATTTGAATTGCCTTCTTCTATGGTTGAAAGATTTTCAGTGGTTATTCCTTGGATGAGACGTTGTTAAATTATTACTCTATGAAAAAATATAAATTCTGGCTTACTCACTTTAGTTTATTGTTACTGACAGGCAAATTACAAATTACGAAAAAAAAACTTTATTTGCTATCCTTTACCATTTTTCCCTTTGCTTGAGAGGTTTGAAATCAGCCCGTAAAATGCGTTTTCATGAGAAAAAAAACTATTTAGGATCTTACTTTATCATCATAAGTTGCCTTATACTGTTACCTATTAAAAACAATCATGTGAATTGATAATCTATTGATCCTATATTAATTGGAAACTTTTTTCTACCGTCTATTTTTCCGACTTTCAAAATATTTTTGTTTTAATAAATAATAGCTTATATATGTTGAAACTGTATGCCCTAGACTGAAAATTGGGAACAGGTAAACGCCTAAATATATGCAAGATCTATTTCTGCACAGTGCACTTATTTAGAAGGAAGGCAGCGAAAGCTTTTACTTTCAACTCGACTTGCATAAAAGTTTGAATGAAATTGAAATATTTCGCGTCTGGCTATAGTAATTTTCAACCATAGATGAAACCGCACATAAATTCAACACATGTTTGTTGAAATATCAGTAGGAATATTCAAGAAAAATACTTAGCTGCGTTGGACGGATTAATGAGGTTAGCCTCCATTTGTGTCGCCCGGTCCGGAAGTCCATCCATCCATGTCATCAATTCGACCATATGACGTTTTATCACTGAGATTCAACCTTTCAATTTTTGTAGCACCGTTGTTACGACGTTGTTACCGTCGACCGTCACCAATCTTAAAAGCTTCTATGTTTGAAGCTTTTCACTTCGCTTGAACAGCTTTTCTGGCCATCAATGCTCTTACTTCAGACAACCATAAAATACAACAAAATATCACTCTATGCATAGAAATAAACAGAAAAATTTCAATGGCCACGTAATCAACAACCCACGGCGCGACGATTTCACTTCACATATTCGATAGACGGTCCATATTTCGCTAAAAACTGGTATTTTTTTGAAGACGATAGAGGCTAAACAAACAGCACTTGGCATTGTTGCCAGAACTCCAAATATCTTAGATTACCCGAAGTTTGTTTATAAAGTACTAACTGATCCCATGCGAACTTGGAATCTGTCATGAATAGTTTGTATGAATACGCAAATTGCCAAGCATTTTTCCAGATGCACTTCCGAATTATTTTTTTAGTAATCATTGCAAAAATATTGAAAATATTGGACGATCACTTTTTCTGTCATCTGCTACTAAATTTGAAATCAGGAATTAATTGAACGTGCCATAAAATCCCCGTGTATAAATTTTGACTCAATCGTTGCATAACAACGCAATTATTGCCAAAATGTTAAACCCCTTTCGGCGACCTCTTATACAATCTTTGATATCTGAAATCGATTGCCCTTCCCTTAAAACTCCTGTGTGCAAATTTTCAAAGCAATCCATTGCATAATAACGTCAATATTGCTAAAAGCAATGAAAAAAATAATTAATTTGGATGACTCCTTTCGTCGACCCCTAGCAAAACCTTTTTTATCTGAAATCGGTTGCCCGTCCCTGAATACAACCGTGTTCAAATTTTCATCCTTATCCGATGACAAATAACGCCGATATTGCTAAAATATTGAAAGGTTAATATGGACAACCCTCTGTGCCAGCCCCTTACACTCAATTCAATACCTGAAATCGATTGCCTATCCCTCAAAACGCTCGCTTTTCATCTGAATCCGACGTATAATAACGACAATATCGCATTAACCGTGAAAAGTTAATATGGACGACCCCTTTGGCCGACCTCTGACTTTATTTTGGATAAGTGAAATCAATTGTTTGTCCCTAATAACTTTTAATTACTAATTTTCATCCCGATCCAATGTATGAAAATGACAATATAACTAAGATATTGAAAAGTTAATATGGACGACCCCTTTTGTCGGCCCCTTACGCTAAATTTGATTCCTAAAATCGATTGCACGTCACTCAAAAGTATTGTGTACTAATTTTCATCTGAATACAATGTAGAATAACGTCAAAATCTCAATAAACAGCAAACAATTAATATGGACGACCCCTTTGGCTGACCCTTTATACCTGAAATCGATGGTTCGTCTTTCAAAACACGCATGAGCAAATTTTCAACACAATCCGACGAAAAATAACGTCAATATCGCGAAAACAATATTTGTCTTCTATGGACGACCCCCTTCAGAAGGGGTCATCCGAAAATCTGAAAACATTTTTCATCATTCCTGGTCCTAATGAGCATCCATGCCAAATTTCAGACCTCTAGCTCTTAAGACGGCTGAGTCTATAGAGGACAAACAAACAAACAAACAAACAAACAAACAAACAAACAAACAAACAAACAAACAAACAAACAAACAAACAAACAAACAAACAAACATTTTACAGAAATTGCTTTATATATATATAGATATGGTATTGAATTCATTGCACAGTTTTATCATCCAAGGATTGAACATATTATGGTCTTGCTCGTGAATATGAAAATATTATCACAACTCCAATAGAACTATATGACTGGCCAGTGTGATAAACAGAGAAAGGTATCACAAAATTCAATTTATATTACGTATGTTACAAATGTCAGAGAAGGTGAAGAGTTTATTTAAAAATGTCAAAACCATTGCCGGTACACAGACGTTACGTTCGTTTGTACCTACATTAGGGTGTCCCAAAATTGCATAATTACTAGGAATATAGGAGGCTCACCCTTCAAATGGTACATTAGGATGTGGAGAACAAACTGTTGTATGGAGCCGACTAAAAAAAAATCATGTTAAGAGGTTCCGCAAGGGCGATCTTTGTGTGCAAAAAAATTCGCATCTTTTGTTGGCATTTTTATCAAAATATTTAACGCTAGGTTCACATTTTGGTCAGTAGAATACAAAATTTTTGGACCACCAAAAAATTTTTTCTTAAAAAAAGCTTGCTTATTTTTGATTATGATGCGAATTTGGTTCATTTGTCATTTTTTACGTGTGGTATTTAACCCAAAGAAAATTAAAACAAATTAAAATAAAAAAGTTTTGTGAAAACTTTGGTCCCAGAATTTATTTTAAATCAAATATTTTGATAGTGGACTTTTTTCAAAGATCGCCTTTGCGGAACCTCTAAACATATTTTTTTAGGTCAGCCCCATATAAAAGTTTGTTTTCCATATCCTAATCTACCATTTAGAGGATTAGCCCCCAGATTCCCAAAAATTATGCAATTTTTGGACACCATATAAAAATAAACGTCAAATTGCTGCTAATAAGTATTCTGATCTTGGAGATGACTCTAAAATTTTTAATGTTTTTAAAAGGCAACAAAATAAAGTAAATGCATGCATAAATTTTAGTATCATTATTTCTTATTTTGACGTAGAATTACGTCTTACGGCAACACTATAGGGGGGCAAATTGAAATTCGCGAACGGATCTCGCGTCACGAAAAACGCCTCTTTCACGGACATCTTTTCCGAACAACATTTTGGGTCGGCTATGTGTTGGTACACCAATACTAATAACGCGCTAATAAAAATTGGTGCGCAAAACACCCGAGCGAAAAAACCCCGATAGTCGACCCAAGCTGCACTAGATGCGAAGGGGGATTGCCTGACCCGGTTTCATTTGGTTTTTGGTCTTTCTCCCGGTCGGTCGGTTGTTGCGACCAAAAATGTATGCAATGCTGTTGAGAGAAGACCGCTTGCTAGGATTGTGCTGTTCGAAGTTCTTCATCAGGACGACGCGACGAGGACAACTATGCTCGGCTGAGTAAACCATTTTCACTGAAACCCCGGCAGGCAGCAGTGGCCTGGCATAGGGTTGCCAGAACATAAACATAACGTTGAAACATTCGGTTCCTTTGAGAAAATCAAACTCAAAGCAACCGAAAAGGCCAAAAGCCCACCAAACCACATCAGCAGCATCATCCAGATTCAGCAATTTTCCACATCTGCGGGGTCAGCCAACTAAATGCTTCAGGCTACTTTACAAAGGCATGAGTCACTTTTGAAAAAAAAAAATCATTTTAATTTTTTTTTTGTATGGCCACCTGTAATTTTTTGAATATTAAAAATTTTTACAATATTTGATTAAAATTATTAACCTTTCGTTACTTTTCAATAACGTTCTTCTATAGAGATGAAATATGAAATAAAATTTTATTGTGCATGGCAAAGATAATTCCACGGTTCAAATCTTAAATCAGAACTTTGATAAAAAATTGAAAAGTGATCCGCGGTCCCGATTTCTGAACAGAAAAATTTCACGAAATTAAAATGTGTAGAAGTTTGAGTATGACACCATTCATTGACATATAATATTTATTCATAATAATTCGTATAATACTGAATCTTTTATCGCCATTTTCTTGATATGATTATATTTTGGGAAAAAATTCTAATTAGATTACGCTTTTTTGGCGAGCTTGGTCATCTTTATGGCTGAAATAATAAAAAGAATCATTTAAACCCTCATCCGCATTAGATTTCATTACCCTAATCAGCACTTGTGGTGTCAATTTGACACCACAAGCTCAAATCGTTATAACTTTTGGCGTAATAGACCCAATTAAACAAAACTTACATCAAAAGAAACCTTGTAATGTCAGTGAAATATGTTTAGAACATTGTATATAGCTAAAGTTACTAGTTTTCTCGTTATTCAGCATGAAAGAAAAAAAATTCGAAAAAACATGCCTCACGAAAACTGCTGTAGTTCATATGTTACACGTCCAAAAAAATATTTGTCTTATGCATATGAAAGCTGAAGTTAATACCTACATCATGAAGACAAGAAATATTTTTTTAAATTTTTTTTTAATGAAATGGTCACAAAAAGTTCAAAAAAGTGGTCTAAAAAACCTACTTTTCATTCGATTGCTAGTAAATACTGTTTGAGCGATGGTAGAGTTTTGAAAAAATTTGACTACAAAATGTATTAAAATTCCAACATTTGGCTGTCTTTAGATTTTTGATGCAACAAAAATTGAATTTACTGGAATTTTTCAAAGTTCACTACTTTGCGCGATTTTTTTACAAATTGAAATTTCATCTCTTTTTGTGGTTCACCGTCAGGTTGTACCCGGATTTTCAGTGCTTTTACTTTGTTTGGACCAACCAAGAGTATATTCATTGGAAAGCACATTTAATCTTCATTCTAGTGAGGTGCTGCAATTCACGCTGTGAGATTGCACAAAAATATGAAAATTATAAACATAAAATCATTCCTGAATTTCTAGAACTACAAGCACCTCGTCCAGCAAAACGTGTTTGTTTGCTCTCCGAGTAGGTACGGTGGGTGGTGATTTGGTCAGAGAGCGAAGCCGACAGACGAAATAATGATGCGTGTCGTGACAAGCAAACGTGAACTACTATCAATAGAAAATTTCCAACCAAGAAACGTACAACACGCATCATTATTTCGTCTGTCGGCTTGGCTCTCTGCCCGAATCACCACCCACCGTACCTACTCGGAGAGCAAACAAACACGTTTTGCTGGACGAGGTGCTTGTAGTTCTAGAAATTCAGGAATGATTTTATGTTTATAATTTTCATATTTTTGTGAAATCTCACAGCGTGAATTGCAGCACCTCACTAGAATGAAGATTAAATGTGCTTTCCAATGAATATACTCTTGGTTGGTCCAAACAAAGTAAAAGCACTGATAATCCAGGTACAACATGACGGTGGACCACAAAAAGAGATGAAATTTCAATTTGTAAAAAAATTGCGCAAAGTAGTGAACTTTGAAAACTTCCAGTAAATTAAATTTTTGTTGCATCAAAAATCTAAAGACAGCAAAATGTTGGAATTTTAATACATTTTGTAGTCATATTTTTTTCAAAACTCTACCATCGCTCAAACAGTATTTACTAGCAATCGAATGAAAAGTAGGTTTTTTAGACCACTTTTTTGAACTTTTTGTGACCATTTCACTAAAAAAAATTTAAAAAAATATTTCTTGTCTTCATGATGTAGGTATTAACTTCAGCTTTCATATGCATAAGACAAATATTTTTTTGGACGTGTAACGTATGAACTACAACAGTTTTCGTGAGGCATGTTTTTTCAGATTTTTTTTCTTTCATGCTGAATAACGATAAAACTTGTTACTTTAGCTGTATATAATATTCTAAACATATTTTACTGACATCAAATGGTTTCTATTGATATAAGTTTTATATGAAGTTCAGAATAATTCAAACGACTTAAATAGATTTTACTTCTGTGGTGTCAAAATGACACCAAAAGTCGGAAAAGGGAGTTTTTTTGTCCAGGCTTCCAGGGTTCGTCCATAAAAAAAGTAAAGATGCAATATTGAAGAACTTTTGAATTCATTTAGGGTCCCCGAAGAAATTTTTGTATTTTGAAGCTTCTGAAAAAAGTTACAAGCCTTCAAACTTGCAATGGTGTCAAAATGACACCCTAATGCGGATGAGGGTTAATAGTTAAACATTTCAGAAAATAATAATGAATGTAGTAGTAAGTCGGGTCAAACGGATACTTTCAATAACTCAAAATTAACAATGTTTGGCACAAATCTAATGATAGGAATTTGATTGTCTTAGTGTATCAACACTTTCGAAACCCTTTGTTTATTAACAACAAACAAGGTCTCATAAAAATAAATAAAACAAAGAAAAACTATAAGGACCCACTATTTGATGTAATTTTCTCTCTTCAGAAAAAGTTCATAACTCGCAACTTTTTTTTTGTTATTTCGATTATAGTCGTTTTACCATCTTTATGGCATTCGCAACTTTATCAACGTTACAGTTGGCGGATCGTTATTGAAAAACTTATCCGGTACAACTGTGTTCGATGTTTACTCTTGGGCTCGAACTCGCGGACATCGGCTCAGGAGACAACAGACTTGCCAACTAAGCTATATCACAAGCCCATAACTCGCAACGTTTCCGAAAATTTCCTACCGTTCTCAAAGGTGGAGTATTTATTAGGCTTCTCTTTAACCATCTAGAGGAAAATTTGCAAATTTCGGTCGAAGGGCTTAAGCAACAAACATTTTGAACAAAAAGTTGTTAAGGCGTGTAAGACGGACACTTCAAAGTCGGGTAAAATTGGCACATATGTTTTTCCAGGTATTTCAAATTTTTCATCGGATCGATCCTCAAAATGTTTTCAAAAGAACTTGACGAAATTAACTCTGCATCTCTAACAAGTCAAAAAAAACTGGATCCCTGATGAAGGCAGCACCTATAAAATACGGAATTCCGAAAACCACACTGTTTCGCTTCTGTACTCGGACCAGCCTGTTCTATTTTGGTTAAAACACGTTCTTTAATACTTTTCTCACAGAAATATGTACTTTTTTTTAGCAATTTTTCCAAAAACATGTACCTTTTCTACGCAGTGTCCGTTTTACCCGACCATTTCTGTAAAGTGTAATTTGCAAGCATGTTTTAGATTACTTTAAAAACAGTATCGATGAAGGAAATTTTCTAATTCCAATGGTGAATGCAATAGCAAACAACCTAAACTGCCCGTTTGCACGAAAATTGAGATGAAAAAAGCACTATCTAATTTTCAACTGCAATTCTAGCTTAGGGTGCCCGCCATAAATTCATATAGAATTTCAAAATTTAAGTTGGCTTATATAGTTTTAAAATTTGATTTACAGAACTTTTTTGTGCTACTAATCGTTGTATTGAAGATTTCAAATTCTTGCATGACCAAACATCGTTCAATTCATAGTTGGCAAGGAATCCTTTCAGAAAATGAGTTGTTTCTCGAGTCTACTTTTAAACAATAATAATGATTCTGTATAAATTTTATCAAGAATAAAGCTTATAAACAGAAAGACATAATTTTGATACGATTAAAATTTTTTTTAAACTAATTTATAAGGCGGTTTCACTGTTCATCTGTTGTGCTCGAGACAACAACAACAACAACAAAAGTGATACAGGTGAAGCAACATTCTTCAATGAAAATTCCACGACCCACTTGTTATCATTCTTCCTTATCCGGGGCAATATTCGGAGCTAAAGCTAAAGCGGAAGGCCAGTTTTTCAAACCTTAGTATGGGGGGATGAAAACCTGCCTGAGCACCCCCAAAAACTCCAATTATCCCGGCGCGTTAGGTGTTTAGGAAATTGCCAACCTCCGGCAACAAAGCCTCCCCCGCTTTCAAGACGCCATAGTCGTCGGGACGCTCTACTACCATGCTCTGTGGTTTGTTTCCGTCCGTAAGTCGAACATTTTTGTGGGGGTTTTGATCTGTTTGTTGCTGGTTGGCTGGCTGCTTTTTCTAGCCTGAGTCGGCCCGAAGACCGGAGGCGTTTTTCCAGGAATTACCATAAAAATTCATACGCGTACTCGACGTCTACCTCCGGTATGGCCTATCTTATCTCAGCGATTATCCGCTATTGGTGCAGAGAGGGACTCAGATGTTTCATTTTTTCACTCAATAGTAACAGTTAGAAACTAAAAATGGCAGATTGTAACTTAAGATTGAGTTGTCTTAAAGAGAAAAAAAACAACCACATTAATTTTTCCGCTATTAATCTGGAATGACAACAAGTCCAGCCCTGGCGTTCAAACCACTTCCAGTGTTCGGCGAAGCTTTCGGGGAAAAAACCATCAACCATCAGGTTGCCGTTTATTAGGTCTTATCGCATCGACCAGACGCCTTTCGTTAAGGGATCCATATTTTGGGGTCGAGTTTTCAAACCCCAGCTCTAAGAAAAGAACACGCAAAAAAAACACGAAAAAAGAAGTAGATAGTCCTTCATACAAGGAGAGCATTCTTCGAAAACTTTCCATTGTCAAACAAGGGATGGGGTAGCGGAAAATTTGCATCATGCTTCTTCCATCGCCTAGTTTTGTTGGTTTGTAATAAAATTAAAGGTACTAAGCCGCCATCATCAAAGGGCAAGATGGGGGAGAAAGAAACGAACGCCTTGAAGCACATTACGAGGCGTCCGGGCGGGGCGTGACTGGAATTAGACAAGGTGGATGTTTTCAGAAATTCTAAGGGTACAACGATGTCTTTGAAGTTTGTCCTCCATGTTGGTGGAATGGCGGAAGCGTTCGGAAATTGGAAACGAATTGAGGAAACAGTAATTTGGAGGTGTGTATAATGGACTGATTCGATGGCAATCTCAGATCGAACCATCCAAATGGAATGCCTCAAAGTGCAAACAGTTTTCTCACTAGGTGGAAAACCACACTGCAGCAAGGATATATTTGATTACAACACAAAACTGCAATTCAAACTGCACTTTGCCTGTGGCAGCATCCGCCAGATTGAAACGATAACAAATTCCAGGCGTTTGTTGGGAGAACTCAATCAAAACTGTTTGCCGGCGCCTGATTTTCCAATCATAGTTACATGTATTGCATGCAGCGTCAGTTTTCCAATCCCTGCTGCGAACTTCATTTTGTACCAAACCCGAACGAAATGGTGTAGAGTGCACTTCCTGGCAGTATTTCAAGTATTTCTCCCAAGCATTTGGTTGGATGCTCACCAGAACCAAATCGAGAGCAGCTCATCTTGGAAGACTTCAGAAGCAATTTGCATATCAAAGAAATGCTTCATCGTCGTCGTCGTCATCGCCTTTCCGGTTGATGCATTTCGACACCCGCAACCACACCGGAAACACTACAAAACTTTTCAAATCAACCAATCGCTAGTTGGTGACGAGAGGAAGGAGACTAGTGAAGCAGTTTACACCACGTGCGATCGAATTTTGTTGGATTCTGTCACTGCGGATATGCAAACCTCCTGGGTTTTTTTTCACTATTCATTGGAGTTTTTAGATTATCCTTTAAAAACGTGATTTTAAACTTATTGAAATATTGTGGAACATCGAAAAATATCACCTTTTCGTTAAAAACTCACCAGCAACACACAACAAATCTTGATTTATTCAAGGCTAATCAGATTACACAGATTCACAAAATAAGTTTAACCACTTACTTCTGCAATTTCACCATGATCCTTTTTTAAGGAATTTCAACTCCACTGCAAGAATTCGTCCCTGATAACCATGATCCTGAGAATATACGCAACGTTTCAATTTAACTCTTAACTGAAATCCACGTTTCGAAAAATTAGCATCCGAAACATATGATGATTTTTTTTTTTAACTTTTTTTGGGATTTTGCATTCAGAAATCCTAAACAAGGCATCCATCTTATCTACCGCTACTAAAAATGTCAACCAATAGTAAAATGAATTATGATAAACAAACATTTGGTTCTCTCAGACTCAGATTGACAAAAAATAACAAAAATGACAAAAATGAAAAAAATGACAAAAATGACAAAAATAACAAAAATGACAAAAATGACAAAAATAACAAAAATGACAAAAATGACAAAAATGACAAAAATGACAAAAATGACAAAAATGACAAAAATGACAAAAATGACAAAAATGACAAAAATGACAAAAATGACAAAAATGACAAAAATGACAAAAATGACAAAAATGACAAAAATGACAAAAATGACAAAAATGACAAAAATGACAAAAATGACAAAAATGACAAAAATGACAAAAATGACAAAAATGAAAAAAATGAAAAAAATGACAAAAATGACAAAAATGACAAAAATGACAAAAATTACAAAAATGACAAAAATGACAAAAATGACAAAAATGACAAAAATGACAAAAATGACAAAAATGACAAAAATGACAAAAATGACAAAAATGACAAAAATGACAAAAATGACAAAAATGACAAAAATGACAAAAATGACAAAAATGACAAAAATGACAAAAATGACAAAAATGACAAAAATGACAAAAATGACAAAAATGACAAAAATGACAAAAATGACAAAAATGACAAAAATGACAAAAATGACAAAAATGACAAAAATGACAAAAATGACAAAAATGACAAAAATGACAAAAATGACAAAAATGACAAAAATGACAAAAATGACAAAAATGACAAAAATGACAAAAATGACAAAAATGACAAAAATGACAAAAATGACAAAAATGACAAAAATGACAAAAATGACAAAAATGACAAAAATGACAAAAATGACAAAAATGACAAAAATGACAAAAATGACAAAAATGACAAAAATGACAAAAATGACAAAAATGACAAAAATGACCAAAATGACAAAAATGACAAAAATGACAAAAATGACAAAAATGACCAAAATGACAAAAATGACCAAAATGACAAAAATGACAAAAATGACAAAAATGACAAAAATGACAAAAATGACAAAAATGACAAAAATGACAAAAATGACAAAAATGACAAAAATGACAAAAATGACAAAAATGACAAAAATGACAAAAATGACAAAAATGACAAAAATGACAAAAATGACAAAAATGACAAAAATGACAAAAATGACAAAAATGACAAAAATGACAAAAATGACAAAAATGACAAAAATGACAAAAATGACAAAAATGACAAAAATGACAAAAATGACAAAAATGACAAAAATGACAAAAATGACAAAAATGACAAAAATGACAAAAATGACAAAAATGACAAAAATGACAAAAATGACAAAAATGACAAAAATGACAAAAATGACAAAAATGACAAAAATGACAAAAATGACAAAAATGACAAAAATGACAAAAATGACAAAAATGACAAAAATGACAAAAATGACAAAAATGACAAAAATGACAAAAATGACAAAAATGACAAAAATGACAAAAATGACAAAAATGACAAAAATGACAAAAATGACAAAAATGACAAAAATGACAAAAATGACAAAAATGACAAAAATGACAAAAATGACAAAAATGACAAAAATGACAAAAATGACAAAAATGACAAAAATGACAAAAATGACAAAAATGACAAAAATGACAAAAATGACAAAAATGACAAAAATGACAAAAATGACAAAAATGACAAAAATGACAAAAATGACAAAAATGACAAAAATGACAAAAATGACAAAAATGACAAAAATGACAAAAATGACAAAAATGACAAAAATGACAAAAATGACAAAAATGACAAAAATGACAAAAATGACAAAAATGACAAAAATGACAAAAATGACAAAAATGACAAAAATGACAAAAATGACAAAAATGACAAAAATGACAAAAATGACAAAAATGACAAAAATGACAAAAATGACAAAAATGACAAAAAATGACAAAAATGAAAAAAAAAATGACAAAAATGAAAATCAAACAAATGACATTGTCATTTTTGTCATTTTTGTCATTTTTGTCATTTTTGTCATTTTTGTCATTTTTGTCATTTTTGTCATTTTTGTCATTTTCGTCATTTTTGTCAATTTCGTCATTTTTGTCATTTTTGTCATTTTTGTCATTTTTGTCATTTTTGTCATTTTTGTCATTTTTGTCATTTTTGTCATTTTTGTCATTTTGGTCATTTTTGTCATTTTTGTCATTTTTGTCATTTTTGTCATTTTTGTCATTTTTGTCATTTTTGTCATTTTTGTCATTTTTGTCATTTTTGTCATTTTTGTCATTTTTGTCATTTTTGTCATTTTTGTCATTTTTGTCATTTTTGTCATTTTTGTCATTTTTGTCATTTTTGTCATTTTTGTCATTTTTGTCATTTTTGTCATTTTTGTCATTTTTGTCATTTTTGTCATTTTTGTCATTTTTGTCATTTTTGTCATTTTTGTCATTTTTGTCATTTTTGTCATTTTTGTCATTTTTGTCATTTTTGTCATTTTTGTCATTTTTGTCATTTTTGTCATTTTTGTCATTTTTGTCATTTTTGTCATTTTTGTCATTTTTGTCATTTTTGTCATTTTTGTCATTTTTGTCATTTTTGTCATTTTTGTCATTTTTGTCATTTTTGTCATTTTTGTCATTTTTGTCATTTTTGTCATTTTTGTCATTTTTGTCATTTTTGTCATTTTTGTCATTTTTGTCATTTTTGTCATTTTTGTCATTTTTGTCATTTTTGTCATTTTTGTCATTTTTGTCATTTTTGTCATTTTTGTCATTTTTGTCATTTTTGTCATTTTTGTCATTTTTGTCATTTTTGTCATTTTTGTCATTTTTGTCATTTTTGTCATTTTTGTCATTTTTGTCATTTTTGTCATTTTTGTCATTTTTGTCATTTTTGTCATTTTTGTCATTTTTGTCATTTTTGTCATTTTTGTCATTTTTGTCATTTTTGTCATTTTTGTCATTTTTGTCATTTTTGTCATTTTTGTCATTTTTGTCATTTTTGTCATTTTGGTCATTTTTGTCATTTTGGTCATTTTTGTCATTTTTGTCATTTTTGTCATTTTTGTCATTTTGGTCATTTTTGTCATTTTTGTCATTTTTGTCATTTTTGTCATTTTTGTCATTTTTGTCATTTTTGTCATTTTTGTCATTTTTGTCATTTTTGTCATTTTTGTCATTTTTGTCATTTTTGTCATTTTTGTCATTTTTGTCATTTTTGTCATTTTTGTCATTTTTGTCATTTTTGTCATTTTTGTCATTTTTGTCATTTTTGTCATTTTTGTCATTTTTGTCATTTTTGTCATTTTTGTCATTTTTGTCATTTTTGTCATTTTTGTCATTTTTGTCATTTTTGTCATTTTTGTCATTTTTGTCATTTTTGTCATTTTTGTCATTTTTGTCATTTTTGTCATTTTTGTCATTTTTGTCATTTTTGTCATTTTTGTCATTTTTGTCATTTTTGTCATTTTTGTCATTTTCGTCATTTTTGTCATTTTTGTCATTTTTGTCATTTTTGTCATTTTTGTCATTTTTGTCATTTTTGTTATTTTTGTCATTTTTGTCATTTGTGTCATTTGTGTCATTTGTGTCATTTGTGTCATTTTTGTCATTTTTGTCATTTTTGTCATTTTTGTCATTTTTGTCATTTTTGTCATTTTTGTCATTTTTGTCATTTTTGTCATTTTTGTCATTTTTGTCATTTTTGTCATTTTTTTCATTTTTGTCATTTTTGTCATTTTTGTCATTTTTGTCATTTTTGTACCCTATACATGAGTTTCATTGAGGAAGTTTTATCTACAGAAGAAGAATTTTCCAGAACTATCGATTGGTTGATGAGAAAGCAATGATAGATTTATTGTTCATAAGTTTTTATATCGTTTTTTGTTTTTTTATGAGCTTTTCAATTGTTTTCGCTTTTCGATACTTCGGTAAGTTTAAACAGCTTAAACTTTTTAGTTTTACGGATCATATCTTGTAAAAATAAATAATTTGGTGTTTTATGAATGAGTTTGTAACTTTTCCAACATTTCCCTCGAGTCAAGCTTTTCGTCCTTCATCCGAGGAAAATATGTCGCATGCTCAAATAGCAAATTAGGCTGCAAAGTCATCATGACGGGCCCGTCTGAGTGACGAAAACCTTTGAAAAATCTTACCTTCAGGATGTAGGTACGGCACCTAAATTGAGCATCGGAAAACAATGCCGGTTTCATGAATAAAATAAACGTTAGAATTGCGAATCGAAATCGGGGTGGTGCCATTTCTTCACACAGTTTCATTTCCTGACCTTGGCTTTTGATTTCCTTTGACTTCCATCCCCCAGCTTTCCTCAATGGCACCTCTCCAGGGGCGTGAAATGAAAAAGGAAGTTTGAACGCGAAGAAAATCAACTCGGAAATAGGCCATAACGTGAAATGTGTTGAATCTCCAGCTTGGCTGTCTTGTGTCAGGCAGAGGGCATTCATTCAGCTTGGTCCTCGACTAACGTTTCAGGTCATGAAAGCTGGTGGCGCCTTCCGTTTTCGATTGTTGCTGTTGTTGCTGCTCTTTCAGTCAAGAATCCCTGTCAAGGGAAAAAGGACGTGCCCATGGCCAAATGGAGCCAAGTTGTTGCTGGAGCAACCACACCGAAGGACGAGATTTTTGCTGCCCCGTTTGTATTTTCTTAAAAGACGACTTTTCGCATACCTTTTCACATTTTTACTCGGAACCGGTAACGAATTTGACTCGAAATGGCTCCAGGCTACAGCTCGTTACTTTCTATTTTGAAAATTTTTTTTCTCTTCCTAAAAAATATGTTTCAAAGCCTTGGCTCGATATCATTTAAGAAAAAGAAACCGTTAGGAAAGGATAACAGGGCAAATGAATCAGAAACCGAGTATACTTCGAGATGCTATGAGAATATGATAAAAAAATGTTGTACCAACTCTTGTTTTCAATACAGAGAATCTAAAGTTGCTGGTAGGAGGATTCCTTGAATCAATTTAGGATCCATAAAGTCGAAGAATTCCAGAAAATTGACGAATGCAAGATACGCTTCGCATAGATAAAGAATCAAAAGAATGAAACGTAAGATCTCGATTCGGAATAAGACGAGCTGGGTTTTTATATTTGATAACGAACAGATTACAAACAGTCAAGCGATGTGTTGCTCAACAAAACAGCATACGGTTGCCATTTTTTTAGGATCGAAAAAATACAAAGAGCAATCTCGCTTTTGTTGAGGACCCTGAAAAGTAGCTCAACTTGGAAATTGTTGATACCCTCTTAAGGATGTTGGATTTTGTATTGTTACTTTTGCTTACAAATTCTAAGGACAATATAAATGTGAACCATGGTTACGTTATCAGACAGTGAACATATTTTTAAGCTTTTGAGCATCTTCTTGGAGTTTAAAGGTAGGTACAGAGCTGAGTAAATGATTAAAATTTAAAATAAAAAAGACTAAAATGGCACCATAGTAGGTATAGGTTATTTTATAGTATTTGCCAAAAACAATTTTAAAAAGATGTGATTTTTTCAGAAAAATTACACATTGAAAAGTAATTGTTTTGCTTAAAAAAAAAGCTTGTATCAGAGATAATTAATTTAAAACTATTTAATTAAATGATTTTTTTTCAAAACCTGCATCTGAACCCGAATGACAAAAATGGTCTTTAATTTAAAAAAAAACCTGCATTGATAATTGTATTGATAATACACGATTGAAACCAACCCAAAGAAAGTTACAATACAGTATCAAATATTGATAGTCTTGCATGTTTGTTCTACTATGTTAATCGGCTTAAAATGGTTGAGTGGTTTGATTTGTTAATCGTTCTAAGCGAATCCCCAGCCCCAAACATACTCACCGAGAGCCTATGCTGGGAAACTTTTCGATTATGGTTCGTTTAAGTTCAATAAAAACTGTACATGGAATGGAATTAAATTTTCCATCCAAGTTTAGCTTCCGAACATATTCCAAAAGCGACCGACAGCCCGACTGACACAATATTGTTCAAGTTGCAAGTAAATGCTGGTGCTGGTGCATTATAAACTGCTATTGATTCTGAAATTTTGTGGCACAGAGCGTATGTGTACGATCCCTTTGCTTTGCCTTTCCCACCTTCCACACGTCAACTTCACCCAATTTTCCTGATTTTACATAGTTTTCCCAGCTTTTGATGTGATATTACGACTTGGTTTGCTGCTCCAGCTTCATACGTTGTTGATGCTCAGTTCGACATCCAAACCAGATGGTAAATAGCAACGAACCGTTCGATATTAATTCCTGTTACACAATAAATTGTGCTTTGCATGTGGCCCACTGTTTCCCACAACCGGAAAACCTCCTCCTGCCCAGCCATAAAATTTCATTCTTTCCTGTAATTGATATTGTAAGTGACTGCTGTTGCAAGTTCCAATATTGAACCCACATACCCACATGATTACAACTTGTGCCCTCCTTCTTTCGGTGGTAGCTGGCTGGTTGATGGCTGGAGGGCAAATGAAAGGGTTCGTATAAAAGGATGAATGCAAATGTGGTATGCAAAGAGAGTCACCACCAGGCAGTAGTTGGAAAACGATGGTTGATGCTCATCAATTATGGTGCAATAGTACAAGCAAATCTCATTCAGTATCAATCGGAATTTTCAGATGCAGTTACGATTGATGTGGTTGTTTCATTATATATAGGTCCAAAATTAAGAAATCTTCTTGAAGGAATGTCATGTTTGATTGGTTTGAAACTTCTCGAATAAAAAAGTGTACCTATGAGATTTGAGTTTTAAAAATTGTAAAAGGTTCTCAAAAAACTGTAGACAACTTGTTCAGTGATGCATAAAAGAGTTTTACCATTGACCTTAAAAAATTTTTCAGTTTGCCCGGATATTTAATACAAAATTGTTAAAGTTGCAAGTATATGGAAAAATCCGGACCGGTCCGGTTGCCCAGATTAAAAAAAAACGGGATTTTACCAGCATTAATTCACTTTCTTTCCAAACCATGCCAAAAAAAACAAATGTTGTAGTATTTTTTTTTGGAAACTTAAAATACGATTCGAAATCTGCTGATACGTTTTGATGAAAAAAAAATCATGTTCAAATTATTTTTCTTCATTTTTGTCGAGAAATTCTAAGGATCTCACAAAATTTTTCTGTCTATAGCCCGGATTTTTGGTCGATAATTTACGAATCAAATGCTCGGAAAGCCAAGTTTTTAGATAAAATTGACTGGATTTGTCCGGCTCGGATATATGCTCAGTCTGAGCTGCTTTTACGCTTTTACAGCTGCAGTTCTATGAATTTTTTAACGATTGATCAAATTGATCTTTTTCTGTTACATAAAAAAAAGTGATAAAAACTTGATCATAAAGCAGCGTAAGTTTTTAAAGAACTAGATATCTGCCTATTTTTGGAAGCCTATAATACGATTTAAATCTACTGATAAGCAAATCTCTGGGTCGCAGTTTAAAAATCTACTGATAAGTTTTGATAAAAAAAGAACATTAAGGGATTTTTTTAATGAAAAGTTTCTTGGTTTTCGTCCTAATTTGACCGGAAATCACACATTGCACATTTTGGAATCAAACGTCCAGATTAAGCCAGGTTTCAAAATAATGTTTCCTGGATTTGCCTAGCCTGCATTCTTTCGGGAAAAATTCTGGCAACCTAAGTCTAAGATGCTCAAATACTCATCGATGTGATTTCACTAAAAATGACAGGCGATCGAAAAAGAACTATTTTTTCGAATTTTGACGGTCGCCATGCAGTAAAGTACTTCTAACACGAATTTACTGGTTTCAAATTTTTCTCTGTAGGTTTTACTTTTTTTAAAGTTTTGCTTAATTCAGCTTGTTATTTTTATTTTGATCTTGACCAACATTTTTTTTCTGTAAATGTTATGTAGGTAATCTTATGTTTCCCTGACTAAGCATTTTGCGATTTGCATATCAACTTATTTATAAATTGATAATCAAATGAAAAAGTTCATTTGTATCCAGCAGCTTCTAGAAGTAACGGTCAGATTCTGGACTTATCCCGGATAATTAAGATTAGTTTTAAAAAAAATAGGATATTTATCACTAATTGCATGTATCTGATACATACCGTACTCGAGTTATATCATAATTTAATTCTTTACTTATTAGATCCTCAACTTACTTCACCGTACTAGTAACAATGTTTATCTTACTAAAAAAGAAATGGATTTTTAAATACTCAAATTAAATGGTTTTGACATTTTCTCTAAATTCAAACTGTGAAGAAGTTTTTAAACACACAAATTTGTCATAATTTGCGGTACACACATATTTCTGGAATATTTCCAAAGTAGAATAATATGTTTGCTTATTTAAAAAATGCTCAAAAACTTTAATTTTACTCCTCAAAATAAATAAGATTATATTGACAAGATGGCTAAAAAGACAACATATATGATCAATGCATATTGAAGATTAGACGCTATGAACAAAAGGCGATATATAATTTTATGAATTTATCAAATCTTGATACCTCTTGATACAATTTTTTAACTTTAAAAAAATTACACGTAAAGAAGCTCAAAAGAAAAACTTTGGCGGTTTTTTATTCTTATTCAAATGAACTTAAAAAGTAAAACAATTTAAACTTTGATGAAGGTTTCATGATGATTGGAAAATGGAATAAAACAGCTTTTTTGTAAGCCATCATCATGTTTGTAGAATGCCTTTATCCTAAGAAAACAGGATAAATAAAATATAATTTTGATTTTTATCATTAAAACTTCCAATCCAAGCTCTAACCAACATCTTAAGAATACATAAAGATCTCAAAACAGATTTTTTTAAGTTTTCTTATTGATAAACTGCCTTCATAATATGACAACCCTTATTTTTGTTTTATTCCATACCATTATAAAAGACAAAAAATTTTATAAAACTTCTGCTTTCGTACGAAAGTTACCAGTTTCAAGCATTTTCAACAAAATTATACGAAAATATCACCAGATAATAAGAATTTTTTTCTAAATCATTAGAAGGTACATTTTGTCCGCACGGTTTGAGGTTCGGCAATTTGGACAACAGTTATATTAAAATCGTTTTCTCAAAAACTGAAGGAGATTTTAATATATGAGCTACTCCATTGTATAGACAACAGAGCTCACTGCTGTGTTTTTGTACACATATTCGATATCATATTTGAAAAAATCAGTAAAATATCCTAGACCTTTTTTCCATGCAAACTGAGATATATGACCATACAAAAGATTACAGATTATATCAAGTATCAAAATCGTAACTTTTAATTTGCTGATTAATTTTTTCCAAGCTTGACTGATGATAAGCTATTTTCCCACAAATCATTCTGTAGAACGTCAAATTTTGTTTGCACATTGTGTGATTTTAGATCTACTTTTGTAGTATCTCTGACGACCAGCTTCGACGATCAAACTAATCATTAATCTTAAATTGACAGAAGATAAATTGTATCAAAAAACATGCTTTTCAGTTGTTTTAGAACAAATATTCAGAAAACAAATGTTGTTTCCTTTATTTTCAATCATAAATTTTTTATATTATTCAAACATCGGCTATCGACTAACGTCTCGTGAAAACAGAAAAAAACGATCTCTGCTTGCCTACAAATTTTTACAGCCTGTTTCTATTACAACATTTGACAAACAGAGACGAGTTTTTACCAACAATCATTTGAACTTTCTGTTTAAACTCTACACGATTTTAGCAGTGAATCTAACTATAATCACCATCGAGAAACATGATCCACACTTCTATTACTTGCGAAAAGTTTTGAGTTTTGTATACTTATCCTACTTATCCTAAAAAAAAATACTTATCCTAACGATGGAGCGACATCTAGGTCTGTGGTTCTCTAAATCTAAAATAACGGGAATTGGATTCAGCAATGCTTCTCAATTAAACATGAGTATCGAATATCAGGCTTTTTTTCCTCAATGATTCCATTTTCGTTAGTCAGACTTCAGTCAGGCTTTACACAAAAAAAAAAACGATTTTTGGGCTTCTTAAAGCTCGCACAATTCGAAAACCATGTACTGATTCATCTCCAGCCATCATCGAAAGTTTCCACATTTTGGGCAACTGTTCCAAAAATTTCCATTTTTCCGGGTATCACCAACTGTTCCCACAATTCGAGAACTCTGCTACGTATCTGAGACACCTCCAGCCAGGTTTTATCGCTCGACTGCATGGTATTAATAATAGTCATACCTTGGCAACAATTCCGAAATTCCCAGTTTTCAAGGACCCGTGCTGTGTCTGAGGCATTTCCGGCACCACTAGCCAAAATTCAAAATTTCATCCAAATATAGAAATTCTTTGAAAACATAAAAAAAGGAAATAAAACAAACGACAGTGGCTAAGATGGTTGCGTTTGAGTTTTATAAGCCTGAGGTCATGAGATTGAATCTCGGTCACGGCATACGTAGAAAACTTTCTGTGGGTTGGTGATGTTAGCATGAGTAAGATGCTGGCCATTATATCCTAAAAAGATGTACGCAATATTTAGTCTTAAGTAGAATTTAAATCTTTTCAAAGGAACGAGAAGTTTCACTGAGATCCTATATGTGTGTGTATCCTTCATTTTTTCTTTAGAAAAAACTCATCATAAGCCAAGCTACTTACAATACCTCAATCTTCCGTTGCTTCCTGGTTCCATCTTCGTCGTTCCATTATTAGAATATTCAACCTCCAGCTCCCGCGTTCAAACCAATAATATTCTAATGTTGACAGAAGATACACTGTATAGAAATGCATGTTTACTTAAGGCTATGATCAATTAGTATCCGGGCAGTTACAAACTCTTGTATTGATTAACTGGTTTAATCGCCGCGATGAATTGTTTGTTGTTTTCATCTACTTTTTTCGGCGAGGAATGAAACAAAAATTACTTGCCAGTTGGTCCAAACGTTTCGAGCTACTTTTGGCTGTTCGCTCCTCTTCAGTGGACCTTAAATAGAATTTATTTTCAATACAATTTTCAATACAAGGATGATGTAAAAAACAAAAAAGTTGGAGGCACAGGACTTGCTCAACATAGTATAGAGTAGAGATGTACCGAATATTCGGTTGGCCGAATATTCGGCGCCGAATACCGCCAAAAAACCGTTAAGCCGAATATTCGGCTCACCGAATAGTTGAGCTAAGTATTCGGCCGAATAGGCCGAATAGGCCGAATAGGCCAAATATTTATTATTTAAAATTTATACAAAAACACACTTCTTAAATTTTTCAACTGATGTTGGATAATTTATTAAATATCCAAAGGTTTTGTTGAAAAAACTTCAAAATCATCAAAAACTTATGGTTTGAGTTAAACATTTTAGAGAAATCCGTGTATTTTTCACTGTAGATAGCTTTATACTTTGGTTATCGTTTATTCCATATTTTCTTGATATATCCAAGCTTGCCCATAAACCAAATAAAGCATTCGAGAAAAGTTGAATCTGACCGGAATGATCACATATTTTTTTAAACTTTCCGGATTTTAGACGGTTTTTTCAGATTTGTTTCCTAAATAAAATTTAAAAAATCAAATTGCTCTTTGAAATTTTTGTAAATTTTCTGTTACAAAACGATTTTTAGAGCAAATTGATTCGTAGGATACGATTTGAACACTACTGTTGTAATTCGATAAGAACTTTAAATTTAAAGTAATTGTATTTCTTTTTCCTCTTGAATGTTTAAGAATAATGCCTAGTTTCTATTCTAATGTTCCCTTTTTTTACAAGTTGTTCAAAAAAATCGTTCAGACTAGGCCGTGTGGATACGTGTCGTAGAAAGTATTGTATGCTTAAGGTTAAAGATCATCGTTCTTTTTGGCAACTGTTTTGATGACATCAACCAAAAATTAGACATTTATCCAATTCGACTTAAAAAAAAGCAATTTCAAATAGCTCAACACCGATTTTGACATGTTTTGTCCCAAATTTCACTGGAATTCAATCTCTTTTGTGATAAACGTCCTAGAAGCGACAAGTCATCTGATGTCCTTTTAGCTAATGGTGACATTTTGAAAATCAAAAGACCTCTACTTCAAAAAAGATCTGATACATCTGGTTGGAAATAATCGACTTTAAAACATGAAGGGCATTAAGAGGGCAGAAATAGAAGATTTTTATTAGAAATAGCAGTAGAAATAGAAGTATTTCTATTGAAAACTCAACAGATTATTCGACCGAATATTCGGCCGAATATTCGGCCGAATATTCGTTTGGCCGAATAGTTGAAAAGGTCAATATTCGGTATTCGGCCGTTCGCCGAATACCACTATTCGGTACATCTCTAGTATAGAGTACGGTCATGCCTTCGATTTAAAAAATACCACTATTTTAGAAAAAAGTCTCAAAGTACAACACTAGAATTTGTGCAGAAATGTTTCACATCAAAATAAGAGGAGACAATGACGTTGTAAACAAACAGAAAGACTCAATCAATTTTAAATCAGCCTACAACTCCATTTCACCCAAGATCAGAACACTGACAGAAAAATGTAAACATAACATCAAAAACAAACAACAGACAACAAACAGTAGTTAGACGATCACTAGATAAAGTAAGTTATATAATCTAGTAAAATGGAAAATTGTTTTGAAAATAAATTCTATTTAAGGTCCACTGAAGAGGAGCGAACAGCCAAAAGTACCGTCAACTGGGGCAACATGCAACACTTTTCAACTTCAATGGCTTCTAAAATCTTAATGCTTACAGATAATCATACCTCTCGTACATCAAAAGTTTTAAGGTTGATGGGACACCAAACTGAGGTAGTCAGAAAAATTATTGGTTTTACCAGTTATTTTTAAATTTACAAAATTATGCGATTTTCACCCTACTAAGAAAAAGGGGTAAGTTGCAACAAACTCTGTAATTAATGAAAAATCAAATGAAAACGTTTGAAAAATTAAAGTTTTTGATACATTTGTGATGTCATAACTTTTAAAGCACCAATTGCAGTAATTTTTGGTTCTGTTCGAAATAAATTTTACATTTTTTCTTTTAAACAATGTTTCTAAGAAAAAAGTGTTAATCTGCTGCATACATTAAGGGGTAAAAAATACTTTAAAATATTCTATTATCTTAAATCATGTAAATAAATCTTAGAACGGATGAAATTTTAATGTTAACAAACGCATAATGTAAAACAATCATATCCCAGCATATGGAAACGCGATTTATGAGATTTAGTTCTGATTTGCATTTTGTTGCATTTTGCCCCAGTCAGCTAACTGAATTTTAAAAATAATTATTTAAAAAAAATTGGTGATTGTTCGAAAAATATTTATACACCAACAGTGTTGGTATTGGATAATGAAAGCAATATAAAGTTTGTAGGTGATATCATTAAGCCAATACGTCATACGAGGTAAAGTTTTTTACGGCATCGAAAAATGTAAAAAATTGTACATCTATTACTCGATTTTTTAAATTTTTTATGAGAATAAAAAACTTTAAAAAACTCTTTCGCGATGATAAAAACTATGTCATCATCAATTTTCTATCATTCAATGACAACTTTCTTACAGCATATTGTAATAAAAATTGAATGAGTGTTGTGGTATACAAATGTTGCATCTAACCCTGCTTTTGCATGATGCCCCGTTTGACGGTAGCTCGAAACGTTTGGACCAATTGGCAAGTAATTTTTCTTTCATTCCTCGCCGAAAAAATTCGATGAAAACAACAAACAAACTCTTGTATTTTAAAAACTATTCATTTGATCGAAAAACTTTCTATGGAGTAAATGAAGGTGTTAATATGACATTTAATAAAAAAAATATAAAAAAAAATTATATGTCAATGATCTCAAGAAATATTCTTACTTTTTCATAAAATCTCTTTTTTATCTTTGCACACTTGTGTCACTCATGTATTGATCTATTATTTTTACCACAGAAGTTAAAACTTTGCAAAATCATGATATTTTATACAAACTCACCTGGAAAAAGCAATTGGAATCTGGTTGGAACCATTTCATGAGTAGGCATCTCGAGAAATTTGATCTCTTAAATCCGGTTTTAACATAAATTTTATTCGTCCATCAGGACACATCTGTCGCATTGCCTAAAAAACCGGTTGCACATATTGCAATCTAAGGATCTGTTCACTATTAGTTATTTACTTGGTGTCTACTAGTCAGACAACACTTTTTGACTGACGGAAATGGATTAATTGCATTATTTAAGGGGTCTGCATTCAGTTCTCCTCAATAACCATAGACTTTTTACCATATTTAAGATCAAAAGTTCCATTCCGACGCTTGATTTTAACTTCGTGTGGATTCTAGAGTGGCTCCTTATACTTCTTAACCATTCGGTCCAAAAAAGATTCAGAAAAAAATCGACAGTTTATGAGTTTTCAAGTCGACAATGAAGAATTTTCGAGGCGCAAAAGGCGCAAATTTGTGCAATATTATTATTACCATGTCTTTTTGCATCGTAAATATCTCAAACACACATTAATTTAAAGATCTGGGAAAAATAGGCAAGATAGTCCTTTTCATAATCAACACAACGCTGCTAAAGTTTTGCATATCCGAGCCCTAATAACGTAGTTATCACCGAAATAAAGTGCCCGGATACTAAATGATCATAGCCTTAGATACTACAATACTCAACAATCAATAGAAATATAAGATTATCTTTGCTCTCAGTGTGGAAAAACTTTAATGTTTGATAATTCATTAGCTCTTTGGAAATTAAATATAATATGAAGGACTATAAAACGTTTACCAAATTTACCGATTCAAGTATCACGTAAAAGTTAGACAATTCATTAAAAAATGGGCTACAGCAATCAATTAAGTCATGTTTGATCCTGTCATAATTCTTGTGTATTTTTGGGCTCAAAAAGACCCACAACTGGTCGCAAAACCCGAGAATAAATATGATTATCTAATCCGGTCTCAAACCAAGTAGCAGAAAAATAAAATCAATCCATTTTCAAGACCTTTTCAATAAATTTTTGGTAACTTTCACCAAATATTTTCTCAAGTACTGTAAACTGGGGGAACTTTGATCATTTTTTTCATTCATTTTTGAATATTTTGGTAGGGGTTGCTTTTTCGTAATATCTAAAATTTTTAAAACCCTTACTGAGGTGAGGAGTATCAAACATGATCATTGATTGTAGTAAACTCAAAAGACATTGGTGGTAATAATTGAATGTTTGTTACAAAACCACATTTCGTGTTTCGGGGTTACTTTGATCACTGTGGTTTTAAGTACCGCAACATCTTCAAAAATTTTGTTATGGTGCCAATAAGCACACAAAGCATAAACATTAATAACAATAGGACTGTTAGGACTATACCCAGTTTTTCAACGTTTATTTTTTTCAAAAACATTTATAGTCAAAAAATGGACCGTGTTGCTGCATACATCTAGGGGTAAAAATTATAAACATTTCTCAATGTGTTTTGGCCTAAAAAACAAATAAAATTTTACCTTCATGCAATTCCCTAGATCCTCGCACTGTTCCCATGTATTTTTTTTCTTCAAATTGAACCATTTGATAGGGTATTAGCCATTTTTACTATACGGGGTTTCTCATGGAAATACACCGTTTTTTTTTTTAATATAAAAACATTATCACCAAATGACCTTAAAAATAACACTTAAACTAAATCTAAACAAAGAAAAAAGTTGAACTTCCACATTAAACAACCCATTTGCTTCTAAATGCTTGAATTTGATCAGGAGAGATGTTTGTTTGTGAGCCTTCGAAAAACAAGATATTTTAAGTTTTTAAAATTACATTATTAGGAATATCAAAAATCTTCTAATAAAAACCAAATTTAGCTTATTTGTAACTAAATTTATAGGCTTTCAAACGTAGTAAACAGTTTTCAGATATTTTAACTTTTGGCTTAGTTCATGATGATTATCTGCAAAAAGTTCATGTTGATCAAAGTTACCCCGGTGATCAAAGTACCCCCAGTTTACGGTACCTATCGAATTCCGCTAGTGTCCGTTTGTCAAAAGTAAGCTGAATAAATAAAAAAAAATGAAAGTATGGATTCGTAAGTTTCCCACTAAAATTTATCGTTTCCATCTAGTGCTGTTTTTACCCTCTACGAAATTAAATGAATCCACACATTTGTTTATTTGAGATATTATTACATGTTTTACCCTGATTCAGTATTGAACTTTAACTATAGTCAAGAAGAGACAAATTAACTGAATATTCAAAGCCTGTTCAAATTTTATCCTCGAAGAAATTTTGAATTTTTACATAATTCTAGTTTCAACCGATTAATCCAATAATGGTTTAATTACAGTTTCAGTATCAGTGTACTTAGAAAAATAAGAGTCAAAAAAACCGGGAAAACCGGGAATACCGGGGAAAACTTTGGATTTTCATCTTGTCACCGGTTAACCAGGGATTTCGACGCCGCATCGGGAAAATTGTCATGTAAAATATTGTTTTTGAAAATTTTCCACGGAATTTCAAGAATAACTTTAAATTAAATTTGAATTGAAGAGAAGTTTAACAGTCTCGAATCTCGATATATTTTTGCCACTTAAACGCTTTTTTCGTTCATTAGTAAACATAATAAATTTGTATGGCCTTCTAACCAATTGCGGAGATAATATGAGATGTCATATTTTTACGCTCTCCGCAAGTGTGCTACACTTACAAGCGTAACGCAAATGAAATAAATTTAATAATGAAACTATAATCGACAAAAGTAAATGTGAAATCATCGACTCGTTGCACGCTAATCTTCCAAAAGTCCCATGATGGTTCAATTCAAACCATAGCTTCACTCATATTGTCCATTTCTTACTTTCATCTTTATTATTAGTCTATGTTCAGCATGCCACAGGAAACACAAGATGTTTGTTTATTCAATGAAACCTAGTTTGTATAATTTGGTCCATTGGTTGCTTATAGATGTAAAGCGTTTCGAATTTCGGTGTTTCTCGACTTAGATTTCTTTGCTGTCCTTAATAAGTTACCTTATTTTATTACCTTTCACGTTATCTAGTTTCCGACTAAAGTTTCAGTTTTAAACGTTAAATGAATCAGTTCCTTAAATTTATTTTATGCATAAAGCAAATAGTTTGGCAGCGTTAGACGTTTAGAAGCATAGCTAAACTTTTCTGACTAAAGGAATCTCTTTTTCACTAGAAAAAGATATTGTTCTTCAATTTGAGTTCACTTCGATCCACCATCGAGAGAAGTCGTGTTTTTTCCAGTGAGCTATTAGCATTGAGTCAAACAATTGCTTTGAATGGTGCGTTGAAATGAATATTAATGAAACGCACTTGTAATGTTCTTGAAAAACTTCCAGTGCTTATAGATATTAATGGTATTTTGTTTCACAATCTCAAATCTTAGTCTTACAGATCACTGACCTGGCTAATGAGAGTTGTGATTTTCCATTCATTCGAGCGCTTGGTAGATCGGCAACAGATACATTTGAATCTGAGTTCTGAAATTTGCATACCGAAATCAGTTCCATAAGCATAAATCCCGGAGCATCGTTCAATCTGATCAATTTGGCTGGGATGGCTTAAATTGAACAATTTTACAAAAATGTTATCGGGACACACCGATGCAAACATGCTGCCGCCGCCGGTCTGACAAATTTTCCTTTATGCAAATTCTACGGTCACGTTCCAAAATTGGCGTGGCCCACAAACAACAAACCATCAATTCAATCCGTGTATTATTTCTGTAGAATCCCTGACGAACATCGAGCACAAATAGTATGAAAAAAAAAAACACATTCACAAAAATGAACCAGCTATCCTTCGACCCATCACGCTCGCTGGCAAACTGCAGTTGTGTACGTTTTTTCAGCTTCGATTTGTTATTTTATTTTTCCGCGCTTTTTTTACTCTGGAATTTGCTGTTTGATGTACTCCATTCCCGATAAAAAGCTCTGCAATCCAAATCAAGTAATGGCTCTGGCTCGGTTCAACCGAATGCGGAAAAATAGACCATCTCGCTGATGTTTTTTTTTTTTTCTCTCGGTTGTGTGAGACTTCATTCATCCCTCTGGGGGTTGCACCAAATTTCCATCGTTCTGGTACTGTTATGTGCAATGCAAAGGCCAAATTTTAAAAAATGTACGTGTGCGAAATTTCATAAAACGTCAACTATGTAGGTTATTGGATTTGGGTTTACCCTTTTCTTTCGCTTCATCTGGGCATGCAGTGAGTTGGGTTTTTGCTGCTTTATTTCTCTTCTCAACTTTGGTAAAATATTTGGAAGCTTCAAGTACCGAAAATGCCAAAAGTGAACATTTTTGGATGTATAAAGTGAATTGAATTCCCACCACCCCGAGTGAATGGCCAAAGCAAAGCGGGTGCTCAGCGATGAATCCCTCTTTTTTGGGTGGCCCCTGGCTCGAGAGCACCAATTTCATGCCAGATCCAAAGGCCATCATCCGGGAGGTTGATTATATTTCTCCAACTATGAGGAATTATTCCCTGCATCGCACATAGAGGATAATCTTATTAAAACTGAAAATAAAACTGTTTATAAAAAAAAGCGGATCTATTGAATAACAACTTTATCACCAACAAGAACTTTAAGGTACATTAAAAATGTATTCATAATTCGTTGAATAAGGAGCATTTTTCATCGTATTTTTGAAAAATGTAAGCGGCTGTAAGTATTACAGACATAAAAAGTTGATTCGAGTAAAATGACTCATCGGAGTTTATCGTAAAAAACATGGAACGCTAATAGATGTCAGGTAAAAATGAGTAAATTGGGCGAGTCAGGTTACGTGACTCATAAAATAAGACCCAATATCAATAGATTAAATGTTCCTTTGCTTGTAATGCATTAATTTTTTTAAGTTATAGGAATATGTAGGTTCTTAGAATCATTATTACGATCCAAACATCAAAATTTCTCTTTACATTTATCCTACAACAAGTTCTTCACCACAACAAGTACCTATCCACCCTTATAAAACCCTAGCTGCAGACAACCCTTGTCCAAAATCCTCACTAGTTATTAATTATCCTCCAAATGTTACTCACATTTCACCCCTTCTAGAGCTGCTGGATGAGCTCAACTTCAGCCAGCCACCATTGGCGATGATGAATTACTCCAAAGTATCTACATTTGTTCGAAACCAAGGGGTGTGCTGATGTGTGCGGTCTCTGACAAATCTACTCTCTCTACCTCTAAATAGTCAGTCACTTCTTCAGCCAAAAGCCGATGAGACGACGGACGATCCCGGGGAAGCCACAATGATAATTAAATCCTTTCTGGGGGTCGTCGCTTTCTTGGTCTGCCAGCTAACATAGTAACTAAGTATGAACGAACCTCTACTTGATGAGGCGGATGTGGCCTCCGAAGATTTTCGAGCAAGCTAGCGAGGCAACATCTTGCGTTGCTGATGAGATTAGAAATGAGAAGAGGGGCCCAAACCAAAGACTCTTAGACCGAGACTAGAGTGGTAGATTTCCTCTTCCTTCGCCGGTTAAACTGGGCTGCCGGTCTACTGACTTCCAGTCGGTACGTAGATCAACCAGAAAAGAATGGTTGGTGATGCTGGCTTAGATGGTGGTGGTAACAACGGCTTAGAAAATTTAATCCATCTTACACTTGCGAGAAAACCTTTGAAACCAAGCGAAAGGCGCCAGAGCTATTCTGCAGCCATCTGAAATGCAGTTACCAGAATACGTCAAGGTTATTTTTTACTAACACGGGTGTATGAAATTGTGGATAAAATTATTTAGATCTTGAACCTGAGACGTGAAACATGAGACCTGCGACATAAGAACTAAGTTTTGAGATTTGGAACCTGAGCGAGGCCTTTCATATGAGACATGTAAACATTTAAAATGAGAAGTGAAACGTGAGATCAAAGAAGAAGACACGAAACGTGAGAAATGAGATGTAATTTGAAATGGTACGTACTTTTTCGAACTACATCCCATTTCTCACGTATCGTGTAATTCTCTGGTCTCACATCTCACTTCTCATGTTCCATGTCTCGGGAGACATGAGCCGTGAGAAGTGAAACATGAGAAGTGAGACGTCAAAAATATGACGAAAGAAGTGATTAAAAAGACGTGAAAAGAGAGACGAAAAATGTGAGACGGAAGACGAAAGACGAGAGACGAGAGACGAGAGACGAGTGACGAGAGACAAGAGACGAGAGACTAGAGACGAGAGACGAGAGACGAAAGGCGAGAGACGAGAGACGAGAGACGAGAGGCGAGAGACGAGAGACGAGAGACGAGCGACAAGAGACATGAGACGAGAGACGAGAGACGAGAGACGAGAGACGAGTGACGTGAGAGAAGAGAGACCTAAGCAATGAGAAGCGATATGTTAGACATAATAACTGAAACGTGAATTGCGAGAAATGAAACATGAAATACGGGAAGTGAAAGATGTGAAGTGAGAAGCATGAAGAAGTTCTTCTTACTTACGAAGTAATTAGTAAGAAGTAATAAGGAATAAAAAAGAAGTAAAAAGGAATAAGTAAGAAGTAAGAAGTAAGAAGTAAGAAGTAAGAAGTAAGAAGTAAGAAGTAAGAAGTAAGAAGTAAGAAGTAAGAAGTAAGAAGTAAGAAGTAAGAAGTAAGAAGTAAGAAGTAAGAAGTAAGAAGTAAGAAGTAAGAAGTAAGAAGTAAGAAGTAAGAAGTAAGAAGTAAGAAGTAAGAAGTAAGAAGTAAGAAGTAAGAAGTAAGAAGTAAGAAGTAAGAAGTAAGAAGTAAGAAGTAAGAAGTGAGAAGTAAGAAGTAAGAAGTAAGAAGTAAGAAGTAAGAAGTAAGAAGTAAGAAGTAAGAAGTAAGAAGTAAGAAGTAAGAAGTAAGAAGTAAGAAGTAAGAAGTAAGAAGTAAGAAGTAAGAAGTAAGAAGTAAGAAGTAAGAAGTAAGAAGTAAGAAGTAAGAAGTAAGAAGTAAGAAGTAAGAAGTAAGAAGTAAGAAGTAAGAAGTAAGAAGTAAGAAGTAAGAAGTAAGAAGTAAGAAGTAAGAAGTAAGAAGTAAGAAGTAAGAAGTAAGAAGTAAGAAGTAAGAAGTAAGAAGTAAGAAGTAAGAAGTAAGAAGTAAGAAGTAAGAAGTAAGAAGTAAGAAGTAAGAAGTAAGAAGTAAGAAGTAAGAAGTAAGAAGTAAGAAGTAAGAAGTAAGAAGTAAGAAGTAAGAAGTAAGAAGTAAGAAGTAAGAAGTAAGAAGTAAGAAGTAAGAAGTAAGAAGTAAGAAGTAAGAAGTAAGAAGTAAGAAGTAAGAAGTAAGAAGTAAGAAGTAAGAAGTAAGAAGTAAGAAGTAAGAAGTAAGAAGTAAGAAGTAAGAAGTAAGAAGTAAGAAGTAAGAAGTAAGAAGTAAGAAGTAAGAAGTAAGAAGTAAGAAGTAAGAAGTAAGAAGTAAGAAGTAAGAAGTAAGAAGTAAGAAGTAAGAAGTAAGAAGTAAGAAGTAAGAAGTAAGAAGTAAGAAGTAAGAAGTAAGAAGTAAGAAGTAAGAAGTAAGAAGTAAGAAGTAAGAAGTAAGAAGTAAGAAGTAAGAAGTAAGAAGTAAGAAGTAAGAAGTAAGAAGTAAGAAGTAAGAAGTAAGAAGTAAGAAGTAAGAAGTAAGAAGTAAGAAGTAAGAAGTAAGAAGTAAGAAGTAAGAAGTAAGAAGTAAGAAGTAAGAAGTAAGAAGTAAGAAGTAAGAAGTAAGAAGTAAGA
This sequence comes from Uranotaenia lowii, assembly GCF_029784155.1. Classification (NCBI taxonomy): domain Eukaryota; kingdom Metazoa; phylum Arthropoda; class Insecta; order Diptera; family Culicidae; genus Uranotaenia; species Uranotaenia lowii. The sequence continues at coordinate 422,567,422 of NC_073692.1, forward strand.
AGTAAGAAGTAAGAAGTAAGAAGTAAGAAGTAAGAAGTAAGAAGTAAGAAGTAAGAAGTAAGAAGTAAGAAGTAAGAAGTAAGAAGTAAGAAGTAAGAAGTAAGAAGTAAGAAGTAAGAAGTAAGAAGTAAGAAGTAAGAAGTAAGAAGTAAGAAGTAAGAAGTAAGAAGTAAGAAGTAAGAAGTAAGAAGTAAGAAGTAAGAAGTAAGAAGTAAGAAGTAAGAAGTAAGAAGTAAGAAGTAAGAAGTAAGAAGTTAGAAGTAAGGAGTTAGAAGTAAGGAGTGAGAAGTAAAAAGTAAGAAGTAAACAGTAAGAAGTAAGTAGTAAGAAGTAAGAAGTAGTTTGAAGTTTGAAGTTTGATGTTTGAAGTTTGAAGTTTGAAGTTTGAAGTTTGAAGTTTGAAGTTTGAAGTTTTAAGTTTTAAGTTTTAAGTTTTAAGTTTTAAGTTTTAAGTTTTAAGTTTTAAGTTTTAAGTTTTAAGTTTTAAGTTTTAAGTTTTAAGTTTTAAGTTTGAAGTTTGAAGTTTGAAGTTTGAAGTTTGAAGTTTTAAGTTTTAAGTTTTAAGTTTTAAGTTTTAAGTTTTAAGTTTTAAGTTTTAAGTTTGAAGTTTGAAGATTGAAGTTTGAAGTTTGAAGTTTGAAGTTTGAAGTTTGAAGTTTGAAGTTTGAAGTTTGAAGTTTGAGGTTTGAAGTTTGATGTTTGAAGTTTGAAGTTTGAAGTTTGAAGTTTGAAGTTTGAAGTTTGAAGTTTGAAGTTTGAAGTTTGAAGTTTTAAGTTTTAAGTTTTAAGTTTTAAGTTTTAAGTTTTAAGTTTTAAGTTTTAAGTTTTAAGTTTTAAGTTTTAAGTTTTAAGTTTTAAGTTTTAAGTTTGAAGTTTGAAGTTTTAAGTTTTAAGTTTTAAGTTTTAAGTTTGAAGTTTGAAGTTTGAAGTTTGAAGTTTGAAGTTTGAAGTTCGAAGTTTGAAGTTTGAAGTTTGAAGTTTTATGATTGAAGTTTGAAGTTTGAAGTTTGAAGTTTGAAGTTTGAAGTTTGAAGATTGAATTTTGAAGTTTGAAGTTTGAAGTTTGAAGTTTGAAGTTTGAAGTTTGAAGTTTGAAGTTTAAAGTTTGAAGTTTGAAGTTTGAAGTTTGAAGTTTGAAGTTTGAAGTTTGAAGTTTGAAGTTTAAAGTTTGAAGTTTGAAGTTCGAAGTTTGAAGTTTAAAGTTTGAAGTTTGAAGTTTGAAGTTTGAAGTTTGAAGTTTGAAGTAAGAAGTTAGAAGTAAGGAGAAAGAAGTTAGATGTTAAAAGTAAGAAGAAAGATGTTAGAAGTGAGAACTTATGAGAATGGAGAAGTCAGAAATGAGCTGTGTATAATGAAGTTTGGGACTTCATAAGTGCGAGTTGAGTATTCAAAGTTCAGTTAAAAAATTAATATCATTCTAAAGCTGTGAAACTAGTCAAAAAATGTTTTTTCATTCTTCCTCTTAAATTTGAAATAAATTTGACAATGCAAAAAACTTTATCAAGTTCTAAATAGTTTATCAATTCATAAGTTTTGTTTCATTTGCAAATTCAAAAAGTTTTTTTTGGAGAAATTTGATTTTACATATATGCACCCATAGCTGTTTGAAGAAATGATTGATAAGTCAGTTAATTCAACAAGACATGAAATTTGATTTTGAAGGAAATTTATGTTAAAAAAAAATGAAAAGTTTAACAAGAAGTTGAATAATTCACTTATGATTTGTTGAAAATTGAAAGTCATACAGACAGTTTTTCTATGAAGAAATGCAAGTGTTTTTTTATAATTCTTTTGAAAATGTATAAAAAAAATTAAACTTACAAAGAGTTATATACTAATTTGATAAAAATCATGATATGGATGAAATTTATACACAAGTTGGAATAATAAACATGGATTTATGCAAAAAGAACTGGTGATATTATAAATTTCTCGAAAACTAAAACTTTGACTTTTGACGAGTATTAGTTTCTAGGAGTTTCAATTATATTAGATTGAAAATATTTCCAGAGAAACTGAATATTGCTCAAAATAATTATAGGCGCATTCCTCGCACGATTTGAAAATCAGCTTGTTTGACTTATTTTACTATGAAATCCATTCTTCAAAATATTGAGAAATTTAAACATAGCAATTTCACCATTGTATTGTATAGAAAACATGTCTCCTCATGTTTAAACACACAATTTTGTTCTAATACTTGATACATCAGTGTTTTCTTTAATAGACGCATATAACCCGCCTCTCCTCTTTTACTTGTTAATCCCAATTGAAATTTTTTCATTATGAAAATTAAGCTTGAAACAGTTAACCCGGGTTTTTGGCCGGGATAGGACCGGGTCATTGAATTCAAGATCCAAAACGTAATGATTCCACCTAATCAGGGTCGGCTTACTGCGCTAGAGGAGCTTCATCAGTTATGGGTAGTTTCAGTCTCTTTGTTGAACCACCGAATTTCCTACGTTCTACAAAGCTTTACTCAGAGCTTAAAATTTTGGTTTTTTTCTTTAATCCTGATATTCTTGCCGTTCTGCTGCAGGTCAATGGTCTCAAAATGATATTCAGTGTTTTGCTGAGCATCACATCGATAAATCGGTTAAAACAGATGAAAAATAAAGTTAAATTACAATGAAATAATTTTCTTCTTATTATGAAAATATTCATGATAGTTAACACCAATTGATGAAAACGATGAACCCGTTTCCAGAGAAGTCTATAATTTCTCGTATTCTTGTGAGAAGAATAAATAAATTACTCCTCCACACGGGCGCTGCTCCATCACTTCATGATTTCCCAAACACCAACCGGAATCGTATTCAAAACCAATAATTGATTCCATCGGCGGATGCGAAACTCGATTTGCCATCCCAAATTCCACCCGAAAAGGCAAAAGGTATCCAAATTTATTGCTCACTGAACCACATTAAACCCCAATAATTTTCAATACGGTTCATCACGAACACGGTAAGAACGAAGCCGAAATTGAATTTAAACTTCCCAAAAACTCCTTGGACCTCCTGCTTCCGACCCAATCCACCCACTTTCTTTTTTGGTCTTTGGAAAAAGAGGTGATGGTGGAAAGGATTTTCTTCAGCTTCATTGCGGTGTGCCCTGGCTGGGTGCGTGACGAGAACGGAGCCCGTTTTCCATCTCTCGGAAGCATAAATCGGACCATCTACTGAAGGAACTCCGGACTTCCGGAATCGAGGCCGTCCGAGGAAAACCGTTCGTCCGTCCGTCCGTCCGGTGAAATGTAGAGAGAAGTGAAAAGGTTAGCTACCCAGGACCAGGTCCATAACTTTTCATAGAGCTCCGACTTCTTGAAAATTTCAAAAGGGGTTTCACCAACAACGACGACGGTGTAGCATCTTGGCCGGTTATTATTATTATTTTTATGGCCGAAACGTTTTGCACCGGACCGTGGATGGGTCCTTCATAGTTTTTTGTTCGTTTTTTTTTTCACCGAGCGTATAGGAAGAAGTAGAAAACAATTTTGAATTTAAGCTAAAAAAAAGTTGAAAGTCTTGAAGAAGATGCTCATTAGGGTGACCCAGCATATATAAAGGTTTTCCAAAGACAAAATTTCACTGCAACATACCTATCAAGATGATTAAAAGTATCAAACTCAACTTTGGTTGGACATCTGAGTAAAGAAATTAAAGTTTAGAGGTGTGTGAAAAAGAAAAAGCCATTTTCAAGTGAAGATTGCAGACCTGCGGTTACAAGAAAATGTTATAGTATTTTAGTTTTCATCTTCTGGTATTGTATGGGTGCTTGATGAGGGTGCTATGAAAATAAATATAAAATAATTGGTAGATAATGTTTCCATGAAAATACAATAAATTTCATATTAAAGAGAAGTCAGGTTTTGTTAAGTACTTTTCATAAAAATCGAAAGGGGGAATAAATTAAATTCGAAGTATTTTTTTAGTAATTTCGAAAAAAAATCACATATCCGAAAGATTACAAGATCAAAAAACAAATTTTGGAAGATAGGAGTTATTTCCTATTTTGTATTTTGAATTGATTAAAATTTTCAAAGAAACAAAAAGTGATTTACAGGTTTTGTACAATGATATAGTAAGCAATTATGTTGCATACAAGCTTTTGTTTTTTCATTATTTTCTCTCTCGCGATGTTTTAACTATGAGTGACACAAAAAGGATTTGAAGTTTTTTCTGGCCATAATATTATTTCTTCAATATTTTTGAAAAATTGATCTCAACGTAAGAGTTTGATTTCTTGACGTTTTACTATATTCAAAGAAAAAAGGAAGTCGGACAAAAGATTTTCCAACAGTTCCCGGGTTCCAAGAAAAAAAATTTCATTACTTCGTTCAAAGTCTGTTTAAAACAAAGATTACAAGTATTTTTTTTTATTTATTTAAAAAAAATAAATTTTACTGTTAACATGTTTTCAAATGCTTTTGTTAAAATGTTTTAGTGATGATTGATTTAAAAGATAAAAGATGTAAGTGGGATACAGTTGAATATTGATATTTTAATTATTTTCAAAAGAATAATGATGTATTGTTGCAAAATTATATAATACTTGAAAAAATCTCACTTTATCTAAGAGTCGATTTTGAAAACTAACCATATATGTTTTGAAAAAATGACAAAAAAACTGATCTATGAAAAAATTTCAGCTCAATCGGAACTGATTTAGGGGTGCCCTAAAGCGCTCAAAGTTTCATACCCTCGAAAATAACCTAAAGGGGGCCCAAAGTAAATTTTAAAAATCGAAATTTTAATTTTTATGCCTAATGACCTAAAACTTCTAAATCTGATGTTACTTTGAATTTTTTTTGTCAAAAATCAAATTTAAAATTTTTTAAACCACCAAAGAGAAAACCAAAGGAAATTCGGAAAATCGAAATTTAAATGTTGATGCCAAATAACTTATGTAAGCATAAAACGTCGAGGTCTGGTTTGATCTCGAGAAAACAAAATTTGGTCAAAATTGGGCTATTTGAGACTTATTAGGTTTTCCGAAAACTGCCGGTTTTCTGTCCCATAATGCAGATTTTTGACCGAAAATTATTAGCGCAGAATATGCGAATACAACAGTGCATATCGCTTAAAAGCTATTCGGAATATCGACTAAAAGAAAGTAGTAATTTAAAATCGCAAAGGCTCGCTGATTTGGACAAGCTCGATAAGAATCTTACTGAGTCTTTTTCTATAACTTAAAAAAATAGTTTCTTTTGATAAACAAATAATCGATTTACAAACAATTTTATTTGACCATTTTTTATCTAAACTAGGGTTACCATGTACTCTTTTTTGATCGAGAAATGGGCGTACATACTCTTCATTTTGTGAAATTTCACCAAATGTACTCTTTTTTTGTTGAAAGACATTTGATCAGAAAAACCTTTGTACATCTTCCATTTTATGTGGTTGTATCACATTTTAAGCAAAAATTACGAAAAGAATAAAAGCTGTAAGCTGTATAATTACTTTAACATCTTGTTTTCATTAACATATATATTTAGTCGTAATATAAGCGCCCTTAAGTATGCAAACAGTAATAAGTATGAACACAATTTAGGATATGCTTAAATGCGCACAAATCTCAAGTAATGATTGTAAAGGAAATGTACGCGTTGATAAAAAAATGAAAATGGATTGTTTCATAACGTTTTGTATGGTTTCTCTGTATCAGTAACATCTAAATACTGTTATCTTCACGAATAATCAACTTTGCCAAATTGACAGAATTTGATTGAATTGAAATATCTCGGTTTCTAACCAGAACCCCGCTTATTCAAGGTAGTCGGGGCCTCCTTAGGTAATACGAAATACGTACATCCTTTTCTTTCTGTTTTGCGTACCTTCCGGGGGCAAAACTTGATAATTAAAGGGATCTTGTTATCTTGTATCAACCTGATGGGTGGGAGCTCAAAAAACCGGAGTTATATCGTGTCTCCTGACTCCTGACTAATTAAAAAAACTAAATTTATTTAAATTTATATGCTAACAGCTTTACTGTTTGTTAAGTCCATTTGACACATTTGTAAGGTTTCGAGACATGGTTAAGGAATCAAGTCACCCCAGGGATCGCTTTCGTTCGCTCTTATGCCCCATTAGCTCTTAGATCCACATTTGGTTTATGTATGTATGTATGTAAGGGTCCCCCATCGGTAGCAAAGCCTGCCTATGTCTGTGTGGTTAGCCCGAAGGCTTCCACGGCCGATGGTTCGTCGAGGGAAGGCATCCAACCCTCAGAGACCTACAATGGTTGGCTACCACTCCGCCTGTAAAAGTCTCTTTAGGTTATCCCCAGATGCATTTCCTCTAAAATATAAAATGAAATGAAATGAAATATAAATAATCAAATATAATATAATATAGAAAATATAAAAGTGATATTGGTATAATGAATATAATAAGATAAAATAATAAATCAATATATATATATATATATATATATATATATATATATATATATATATATATATATATATATATATATATATATATATATATATATATATATATATATATATATATATATATATATATATATATATATATATATATATATATATATATATATATATATATATATATATATATATATATATATATATATATATATATATATATATATATATATATATATATATATATATATATATATATATATATATATATATATATATATATATATATATATATATATATATATATATATATATATATATATATATATATATATATATATATATATATAATATTAATCTCATTAACGGAACCAAATTTAAATGTCCTGAAAAAGAACCTCTGTGTACCTTTTATGCACACGTAATGTTCTTCGTTATTTCCTTCGTATTATTAAAAGAAAATATCAAAGGAATATTTGTTGTTTTATGGACAAAAACGTGGTGTTTTTAAATTTTAGTAATATTTTAAGCATTAGCACGATGTGTTTCTTTGCACCCAGCCCCAAATGGAGAAATCACTATATCGAATTTATTTTTGTATGTCCATCTCCTGTCTCCCAGATCTCGCAAATAAATAGGTAATGCTTATTGAAAGTAACCAGCAACATTAATAGAATAATTCCTGCATTTTATACACTAATTCTCCGACAGCGTTACCTTGTTGAATAATCCTATAGCATTGTAATAGAATAGTTCTGTCTTATTATTTTCACCATTCAACCAAACCCATAATCTGCTAATTTTGTTTATTTTTTCACCTGCAATTTTTCAAATGTTTGCTTAAGAGTCACTATTAGTTCTACACGAGCTATTTTTGCTAGGGTTTTCTCTGTGCTAAACGGGTGGTTCCTGTTACTTACTTTGCGCAAATTCGGACCCTGCGAAAGAAATCAATTAGGTTTAACACTGAAATGCACTGAAACACGTCGTTTCGGACGTAGGGCTATAACACAACTGAATTAACGTGGGAGGACGTGCGCGGAAAAGGGAGGAGCAAGAGATGTGGTTGGAGAGTTTGTAGAGTGTTTATCGATGGACGAGGGGCGCTATGATGTGCTTAATGGTGAATGAGTAATCAATAGTTATCGTTCTGCTGGAATAGTCAATCTTCAGCCCCACAATCGGGATGTGCATTCCATACTAAGTTAGGCTGGTTCTAATCAGCAAACATAATGTGAGCATCGTGTTCATTCATGGATTTCACTACCGACGTCAACGTAGGGGGAAGTGTTCCTATATGCGCATATTGGGTAATATGCGCATACAGCCGATTGACGATATGGCTGGAGATTCATCATATCTAATTAGTGCAGTTGGAGGGAAATACGCTTTTAACACATGGCATAAAAAAATTAAATTATTATATAAAGTCGAAAAAATTTAAAAATTCAAACAAAATTTTTGTCAGTTTTGTTATAATATATTGAACTTTAATTATTGTGCATACAGATTCTGTGAATGAAAATTTTAGTGGTTTTTCTTTCTTATTCATCTGGAAATCGGAAATTCAACAAATCGAAGCTTTTGGCAAAGTTGTAAATGATAAGATATTAGAATAAGAGATAGGTTCTTAATGCCCATATCAAGGTAGGTTAAATGCCTATATCAAGAAAAATAGATTAGTCTTATAAATTTTTTACTTTCTAACATTTAAACATGAAATCTACGCTCAAATCACGATCTTACAGCGAAAAAAGAAGAACTTCCTACTGATCCGATAAAAATACAATATGAACAAAATATTACCCTGAAATATGGCAATATGGCATACTTAACTATGTTTCATGCATAAGAACTAGTGATGTAAAAAATTTCACCAAAATTTCAGCCTTGACGTATGCTCAACATCCGTTTCTACCGTTTTCAATTAAATAATATCAAAATATTGCAAGTGTAGATGAAATATAGCTAAAAACATAAATATGCGCATTTAGCCCGCCAGTTTCGGAAATCGGCTATTTTGACTTCTTTTATTATAAAATTATTTTCACAAAAACTGTAAGAGATTTTAACAGAAAAATTTCACTAACGTATATAAAACAGTTTTCAGACTCCTATCTTTTGGAGTATAGGAGAAAATGAGTGCTTTCCTTAATATGCGCATTTAGCCTTCCTCTCCCCTATCTAAGTGCAATCTCATTGGCGATCCTAAGTAAGAAATATCAGGGCTTAAGTAAACGACACCTACTCAGATGTCCTGTTGTTGTCGATTTTCACCCACAGTTGTTCGAGACCGATGGTGTGAGTTACTACAAGTTGTGAGATCAGCCTATTAGAGAAGGCTATCAAAAATCCTTCACCAAGTTTCTTCCCGGTGGATATTGCGTCTCTATCGTTGCGAAAAACAGCATATTCGTGGTCGAAGAGTTGTCGCGAGCTGATGTAGTCACAAAGCCACGTTTAGGTCAAACGTCATATGGATGGAACCCGATTGGATTTGACCGTAAGCGGATGGTGCAAATTTCGATGAGGATGGAGTGTCCGGGGCTGGAGTATCTTGGTCGTCAGTTGTTGGAGAGTAAGTGCTGGCTCGGGTGGATGTGCTCGCACTCGAACCTCGCAGCTGCAATTGAGGGTCATTTAGGGAAGGTGCGAAATCTGAGGCTTCGACTAAACATATACTCGTTCTCACATTACCTGGGATACCAGGAGATACGACTGGTACTGCTAATTACTACGTTGAATAGTTCGTTTTCTGCTTCATCCATTTCAGTTGACATTTTGTTGACCATGACATTTTGTTTTTCGTGGTCCTGAGTATTGAAAAGTGCGCAATTTATGCACTTTTCAAACGTTGGCTGGTATTCGGTTACGTCGTGGGCTTCACTGTCCTTGGAACAGTATTTTGGTTTTCTGCAAGTGGATGCAATATGACCATATAAAGAGCATTTTGGAAACAACGACGAACGAACATTTACGAACTCGGTGACCCTAAACCTTTCCCATCCGATGTTGACATTCTTGTATTCGAGAAGCGTTTCAAAGTTAAGAGCATCTGGCTCCAGCACGGCAAACATTTGGTTCGTGTTAAACTTAAGATTTAGGGCATGTTTAAAAATTTTGAGCGCTGAAGTGTTAGGAATACTATTTTGCCTTATAAGAAGCATGAGAAACTCAGTTTCTGTAATGTCGTTCGAAAAACCCGAAACTTTAATCTGTGGTTTCATTGGGACCTGAGTGACTGGTTAGTAGTTAGCTAAATTTTTGCCGATAGCTTCGCAAAATATTTGATCCGATGCTTCTGAGGCACAACAGAAGGCAACGTCACTACTTGGCAGTACTTTCGTATCTTTGACTTGAAGTTATAACGGGGTTGAGGCTTTTACTTAGGTCGGTTTCAGATATTTCTGCGTCTTGGGGTGTTTTTGCTCTCACGATAACTGTTTGCTCGATCCGGGCTAGTTGCTTTGATTTCGGTGGTAAAGCTCTTGGGACGGAATGGGTATTGGTTAGAACGACATTCACTACTAAATATGAAGGCTTGAAGGGCGTTTCATTTATAAGGGGGGCACCGATAATAAGCGCTGTCTTCCAGAGCGCAGAAAACAGACCTGGGTTACGTTCGAAGCGAAGGCATCTAAGTTGGTCGGATTGAGCGGAGTATGTACTATTGCAGACGGATTGCAAATACCTACCTTGAACGGAGGGTTAATTTCGGACCTTAAGTGGCCGGGCTATGAAATTTGCTAATGTTAGTTGATTCGAGTTGCGCAAATTGGCGATTCATTTCGGAACGGAGCTTGTTGGTTATTTCAGCGATAAGGGACTGTTTAAGGGAGCTGGGACAATGACTAAAGGATTCACAATAGTCCGTGCAGAGGAATTCAATTGCGGTATTCTCATTTAGAGCCAATAAACCATCAGGTGTAAGGCCAGAACAGTTGTGATGCATAAATCTACCGCAGCCGCCGAAACAAGCGATGTGTTTTTTTACAGATGTCATTTTATTACACGAATAACATGTAATCGATGACGCCATTCCTAATCATTGTGTAGGAGGCACAAGCTTCCAGCGCAGAATGCAACGATTGAAAACGGTATCTGGCAGTGGTTATTCCGGGAAAATTTCGTTTTTCACCGGTAGTGTTCACAATAATCTCCATTATGCTACATTAAATTTGTGACAACGAAATAGAATTAAACGATAAAGTTCAAAAAAATATATCCGACGAAAATAAATTTGGTTATTATTGAGAATTGTTGCCATACCAATATGGCAACTATAGGAAGAAGCAAAACCAAATTGAAATCTTTTTATTTTTCACGTGCTTCAGTGTTGCCACGAATAGTTTTGATTTTTTTTTTCAAATTTTGTTATTTGTCTATGTAAACTTCCGTGCGAAATTTATTTTCTGTGTTCCTTATCAGAAAGCTTAAAGTGCTTAAGTTTTCTTTTGGCGAAGCTGTGTTCTTGGATTCAAGTTCAGTCTAGATTGTTTTTTTTTTCATATTTTCTGGCATTATAACGAAGAAATTAAGCAGTTTTGTAAATAATTTTAGCTCACATGCCAAATTCTTTAGTACTAGAGGAAGATATCTGAAAACTAGCTTTGAAATCTTTAGAATACATACTACAAAAAGCCTAGAAATGTTGTTATCCACTGACGTTGTTTGTAGATGCATTATTATTCACTTTTATACAGTAAATTATAACAAAAAATTTTGATTTTTTAGAAAACTCAAGTGGTACTTTCCTTATTCCACATCTTTTTTATAATTTTTATTTTTAACGAGAATTGTTTCATCCAAAAAGAAGTAAACTTATGCTTGATTTATCTCTAGAACAATTTAAAACAAATTTTAGAAGAAAACTTTAACGATTTTCAACCATTCATATCTTAACAAGAAAACACATAGTGGTACTGTTTCGCTTTCTGTAGTATTGCTTTTGCATTGATTTTCTTTACGATTAGAGGTTTGAAGCTGAGCTTCGTTTAAGGAAAGTTGAAAGAACAAGGGCCACTCTTTTGGCAATAATTAAATTTTTCCATGAAAATTTCAAACCATAATTGATGTGAAAATATTTTATGTCGAAAATCGAATATGAAATATGTTAAATCGGAATTTTTCTATGTAAGTTGGCTATGATCAAATGAATCAAATAAAGCTTCAAAGCAAAAAAACATATCGCAGCAAATATAACATGTGTTTTTGATGTAATATTTCAGAAATTTAAAGATTGAAAAAAATTCCAGATTGAACTGCTTATCCATATGCACCAATAGAAATTTGCAACATTCAAGCAAGCCGAAGGAAGCGAAAAAAAAAAACGGGAGATATAATTTACGAGCGAAATTGCCTACAGGCAGGCGCGAGCGCTCCTTTGTTGGTTGACTTAATTGCATCACATATTTTTCCATATATTACGATTATAGTTTATTACAGGCGGAGGTTTTTCCTCATTCTTTCAGTGTTCCTATGCTGGTTTGGTGGACTGGCTGTGATAAAGCCAGGGGAAAAAACGCTGCTCCCAAGGAAATATGAGTCTAGTCAAGGCGGGCTTTTGTTTATCCTGTAGGGAAATGAGATTTTTCCTCTCCCACTTCTGGCTTCTTCCTACTTTCGGCTGGCTGGCTGGCTGGCTGGCTGTGGAAAATGGGCGGCTGGATCAGCTGATGGTGGAGGAAAATACTTCCGTTGCTGTTGCTGTTGGGAATTTTTTTTCTTCCGTTTGCTCTCATCACCCTTGAGCTTTTTCCACCCAAAGCCCACAATGTTCCAACGTAGCCCATGTGATAACTACTTCGGTGCCTCCATATTTTATGAGGTCATTTGTTTGCGGAGCGTCAGAGAGCTCGCGTATCTCGTATATCTATTTCCAGCATACGCCCGAGAATGTCGAGAACGTCGAGAACGCCGAGAAGGACCACAGGCATTTCACGTTCCCGCGAACATTAATTACAAGCAGTAATAGTAGCGGCTCTAATAGGCGATCAATAAATAACGACTTTATGGGAGTTGTTTTTTCGCTGCAGTTAAGCTTAGTCCTCTGACTGTTAAGCAATAAAAAAATGCTGTGGGAAATAGGTCACAAAGTTGTTGATAAGTTTCAACTTTAGCAAGATATTCCTGAAACGCATTCTAGGGGAAAACAATCAAACCACTTAAGCTGATTTTTTTCATTTTGTTGTTTGCGGTTGGATCGACATCGTTTCTGAATTGAAAAAAAATTCAATAACTGTTTAATTATCCTACATGCAGAAAGCCCTGCAGCTTCGGTGTTTTAATTTGTATCGATAGATGTTATTTTTTCATTTTTTTTACATTCTAGGAACATGTATTGTTAATCCAGTTATGTTACGGGGATAAGTGCAAATACACTTTACAGCACAGAAAATGAGGTTTGTATCCCGTCCGCATTGAATCGAATTGATCCTCTCGACCAAAAGATAATCATGTAAATATTAATACCCACCATAGTTTCATTTTGTATTTATTGATGCAAAAAGGGATTACATGAAAATGAACTTCATTGTATTCGTTTCAATGATTTTTTTTCTTCAATGCATTGGTAAAATTTCAAAAAACATTTTTAATTTTGGAACTTCCGAAATAGTTCTTCATGAAGCGGTCAATTAATCATCTTTACGTTTGCTTAACAAACTGTCTTCAAGATGTCATCGCACAATTTATCAAGCAGTCGAGCACAAAATTCCGCTGAATGCACCATGAACTCAAACTAGCCCTCTTAATTGATTGCTATAAAAATCTTCATTATTCTGGTGCCTACTTCCTACTGCCTGGAGCCAGAAACGAATCGAAAGAGAAAATTTAACGAACTGCAACTTTTTTTCTATGTGCTCCAGAAATTCGAAAAAGTTAAGTCAATTGAATTGAAAACTTATTTTCCAGCAGGAACGTGCTCCGTCGTTCTCCTCCATTTCATTTCCTCGATCATGTTCTCACAAATTAAAGAAAAATACATGCCTGTGAACACAGCCGAGAGAGAGAAAGTAAAAAAAGCCCCCAAACGGAAAAGCGGAAAACCTTCTCTCCTGTCCAGAAAGTTAATCTCATTTGACAAATGTAATAATCTACTCTATTTTCTGTCGTTTCATCGATGTTTTTTCTGCTCCTCCAACTCCCTTCCCTTTTCCGATGATTCCTTAATTCGAATGGATAACGAGTCATTCATCGATGGCAGCAGAAAAACCTACCACCTTTTCCGGTTTGGTTTGAAAGCTGGCTTTCCTTCCTTTTCGATTTGGAATGACTAGAAAGCTTTCGTAGAACTCATTTCGGGAAAATTTTCCCAAACCCTAATTTAAGGGATCAAATGAAGACTGCCACGGCACAGTCACACGAACCTATTGAGAGAGAGAAAAAAACCTCTGGGAAAGCAAAAGTTCGATTCGGTTCGATTTCAGTTGAGTGCCGTTCGCTTTTAGTGGAAATTGGACGGAGGAGAAATTAAAAAAGCCGGAACTGGTGGGTAGCTTCCGGGTTCTGTTGAAAGAGAGTTTTATTCGCTTTAATGTGTTTAAGGATACTTCAACGAATTAGATATGATGGTAAAATTTAACTTACAAAAAAACTCTGAAATCCGTTTAAAACCTTGTAACTGATTAAAAGAAGACCGCCTGAAGAAGTCCGTTGTTATTTGATTAAAGAAGAATATTTGATCTGCTATAAAAAAAATGATGTTCAGGTGCAGAAGCTAAGATTCAAGTTACAACTCTCAAGTTTAAAATAAGCACTGTATCTGTAATTCGAGCATATAAATTTAAATTTAATTTGAAAATTGATGCATTCATAAAAAAAATGCCTTCCGGAAATCTTCAATAATTTATAGTTGAAAAGTTTTACTTTATTAGTTTCTTCCCTCAAAGGTTTTTGAATGGAAGAAATTGGACTATCACGTCATTTCTATTTTTTGGAAAAGTACAAATGACGTGATAGTCCCGCTGAATCGATAGGCTAAATTGCTCGAAAATAGGAGGTTTTTGGCAAATTGAGGAATTTACACTTATTATGAAAAATTTCTTTCAAAGGTGAGTATAACTTCAGTCATGGCCGTATGACCGGAGGGGATAGGGGTTTGATTGCTAACCCCCTCCCGCATGATGGTCCAAAAAATATCTAACAAAATGTTTTTCTCTATACTCAAAATTTAAAATTCTTAATCAAATTTTGATGAACGACTAAAATGAATCAAAAGTAACAATCACGACTCGAAACTAAAATCAAAACCTAAAAATCTTATCCCAGGTCCACAATTGTACTACAGGTTTTAAAAGTTTTCTCACTTATTGATAGATATTTATAGACTACTAGCTGGCCCGGTGTGCTTTGCTACACCTTCCAAAAATTATTAAAATTTGTGGTACCTGGTTATTTAACTTTTCATTGATTTGCTCAACATTCTAAAATCAATTTCAAAATCATGTAAATGTTTTTTTTTTCAAAATAAAATTTCAACTTTATTTGTTTTGAAATCTTAATTATTATTTTTTTAAATTTAGTGTGCCAATCCTTTTTATGACTCTGGATTTCTTTGCTTTATGAGTTTATAACTAATTCCAAAAATGTTTTTTATATATGGAACCTTCGCTGTCACTTTTTAATGTTGAGAGGATATCAAACTATCCAAGAAACATTTTTTGTAACAAAATATCGTCACGGGACACGTCTCATAACATCAGAAAAACACTTCTTGTGTACAAATACGATCCCATGTCATATATGGCTTCATTCTCAATATGTTCTCAAGTTATTCAAAAAATGGGCGACCCTCTCCCCAATTTGTATCTCCCCTCTGACAGGAGAAAGGAGGTCTCAAACTATCGAAGAAACATTGCCCGTGCACAAATATGCTTTCATGCATTTCATTTTCTCGATTAGTTATCGAAAAATTAAAAAAAAAAATGTATGAGTGATCCTCTTCCCACTTTATATCGTTCCACTGAAAGGAGGGAAGGGTGTTAAACCACCGGAAAAAAACCTTTCTCGAGTTCGAATACCCTCTCAAGCCAAATTTGGTTTCGTTTGCTTTTTTAGTTGTCGAGTAATGCTATAAAATTTGTATCAAAGCCCCTCTTCCTACACATCCCCTACCTGGTAGGTTAAGATCAAACATTCCGTGTATTCAAATACACTCCCACGCACACTTCTGTTCCATTTACTCGATTGTATGATTGCTCCCGTGTCATATTTGGTTCCATTTGTTAAATAAGTTCTTGATTTATGCAAAACAATCGTATGTGAGCTCCCGACTTCTCTAACTGTATCCCCAATTAAAGGATAAAGAAGTTCCAAATAAGCAAACAACCATTTTACGGATTTAAATGCTTTCCCGTGGCAAAGTTTTTTTTTTTCCATTTGCTCGATTAGTTCTCGAGTTATGCGAAAAATTGTAAAGGAGCCCCCCTCTCTCGTTCCTATCACGCAACTGGTAGGAGGCAGTAGTACCGAATATTCACAGAAACATCCTTGTACTCAAATACCCTTCCAAGCCAAATTTCGTTCCATTTGCTCGGTAAGTTCCCGAGTGATGTAAAAAATTGTATGTGAGCAGCCTCCTCCCTTAAGAGTTCCCGACTTGAAGAACGGAGGGTTCTGAAAATATCATAGAATCATTTCTCGTAATCAAATACCTTCCCACGCTAAATTTGGTTCCATTTGCTTGATTAGTTTTCCAGTCATGCTGAAAATTGTAAATGAGACCCCTCCCCACTTTCTATCAGCTTACCGGAAGGAGGGAGGGGTACCAAATATTCATAGAACTATTTATCATACCCAAATACCCTTCCAAGTCAAATTTAGCTTCATATGCTTGAAAAGTTTTCAAGTTATGTAATAAAATAGGAATTAAAGGCCCCCCCCACCTTCCTGTATTTCCAATGGAAGGAAGGAGGGTTCTGAAATAATCATGAAACCATTTCTCGTATTCCACTACCCTCTCATGCCAAATTTTGTTCCATTAGCTTGATTAGTTCTCCAGTTATGTGAAAAATTGTAAGGTAGGCCCCCTCCCCTCCTTCCTATCTCCCCACTGGAAAGAGGGAGGGGTACCAATATTCTTGGATACATTCCTCGTACTCAAGAACCCACCCATGCCAAGTTTGGTATGATTTGCTTAATCAGTTCTAAAGTTATGAAGACTTATTACTTTTATTTGAGAGACCCCCTCCCCCCTTTCTGTTAGAGGGAGGGGTCTCAAACCATAATAGGAACCTTCCCCGGCCTCCAATACCCCCACCTGCCAAGTTTCACGCAAATCGGCTCAGTAGTTTCCGAGTCTATAGGGAACAGACAGACAGACAGACAGACAGACAGACAGACAGACAGAAATTCATTTTTATATATATAGATACTCGAATTTTGGATATAGTTCTTTGTCTCGAATATCGAATTTTCAATAAGATCAGACTGACTAAGGTTGATTACGGTGATTTTGCCCGAATGTTTTTACTTCATTTGCCGAATCAAAGAAAAAAATTGGATGCGTGATCCGACTTATGTATTTTACGTCCATTCAATTTATGTTATCAAAGTTTATCCAAATAAACTGGCTGATGTTTTTCGATGAAAAGAAAATTCGATTTATATTGAAAAATTTTTTAATTGGCCTATATATTGCCCAGGTTTTTGGTTGTAAGCTTATAGATAAAATAGTCTGGACTTTCCCTGCACGGATAAATATCTGGTGAGCTTAGGTTCAATAATTTCCGGTGTTCTGGTTCCATTTTGCCTTAAATCTAAATTTACTGCTAGTGACCAGATTGTGGAATCTGTATCCAGTTTATTTTCCTCGATTTTTAGTTCGGTTCATCATTGAGACATCATTTTTACTCTTAATTCTTATGCAGTATTGAATCTTAAAGAAGTCCCATAATGATGATTCAAAGTTTAAATATCAGAGTTTCATCATTAAGAATATTCATTCAGATTCACTAGTTGAATAACGGATAAATAATTGATGGAAAAATACATATAGATAATCAAAGATTCAAAATTAAAATATGACATTTCTGATTAAGGATTTTGTCTGTTCTATTCATAATTATTGGGAATTTTTATTTAGAATATAGGTTCAGAAATCGATTTCAAATTAGGAATTCTAATTTTTTATTCAGGTTCAAAATGCATAATTCAGATCTTTTAAGATTAGATAACCACCGTTAATTGATTTGTGTTAATTTATTTTTGGCTTGTTGGTGAAATGTATATTCTTGGAGAAAGAATATAAGAATTGAAAATTGATAAACATGGACAGAAAAGTCGAGGAAATTTTTAACAGATGTTGAAAAGAGCAAAAGAGCATTTTTGCGAGGAAAACTTATTAACGTACACCATACTTTGCTCCGCAACATTTCATTATTTAGGAGATGTAGGACCGGGATAGAGGTGACACTACCTTAACCTATTCAATGAAATCTGATTGGTCCGACGCTTACATGTGGTGAACACGTATACTACGGACGGGCAAAATATAGCGTACGTTAAGCTCTAGAAAGCTTCCCTATTGCGCGCAATGGTTCCGTGTTGATATTTCGTTATCACGGCATGAATGCACCGTATGAGAACTAATCATTAGGGTCAACGGTCCAATTTGGCTAAGCCCGATTTATTTTGAACCATTGATTTGATTTGATTTTTAAAGCCTATTGTTATGATTCTGGCAAAGGTGGGGGCGATGGAAGGCGATACATATCAGCATGATATCGCCTTCAACGAATTTTACTTTTTAGTTTGAAGAAACTCTCTTGTCAACTGGCAGCGCAAATGGGACGAGGATGAGTTGGGTCGATGGCTGCACTCGATTATCCCAAGGGTAAGCCTTAAACCATGGTTTAATAGATTGGAGGACCTGAGTCGAGATTTTATTCGTATATTTTCCCGTCTCATGTCCAATCATTGTTCCTTAGACGCGGTACTCTATCGTTTTGATATTGCTAGCAGCAATCTATGTGGTTGCGGCCAAGGTTGTCATGACATCGAACATATTGTTTGGTCGTGCGAGGTCCATCTTGTCGCAAGAACGAACTTCATAGATTTCCTTCGGGCCCGAGGAAAACCACCCTATGTTCCAGTGAGAGATATGCTGGCTGTGATAGACTTGGACTACATGTTCGAAATATACCTTTCTCTAAAAGCTATTGATTTTCGTCTATAATTCTTTTCCCTTTCATATTTCCCTATCTATTATCTTTTTTCTTTAAAAGTGAACTAGATATAAGCACACAATTGTAATCAAACAAATCGAGTTTGGCTCCTTGAAGGCTTAAGGTATGAGCCGTTTCAAATAAAAAAATTCCAAAAAAAAAAATTATGATTCTTATGATATCTTAACCAAATAACAAATTAAATCGGGGTCACAGTCTACCGAGTCCAAATAAATTATTATTGATAATTTTTTGTTGATAAAATAACTTAATCATCAGGTTCAGGAAAATTCAGTTGGATATATTTATTTTATTGATTTTTGATTAATTTTGTTTGTACTTTAAAAACAAAGATTAAAACTGAAATCTGAATGTATCGAGTTTGCAAGAGTTGTAAATAATTATGATTTGATTAAAATGTAGCCTTCAAGATCCCTCATTTATTTTTTAAAAGCTTCAAAAATCAACACTGTTAGAATTTGTTTTCAAAAGTAATGGTTTTACATGAATATCTAAAAATATAAAAGACGTTAGATAAACCTGAATAATGAGCTACTCTTAGTATCACTTATTTTTTACTTTTCTTCATGAATGCATATATTCAAGCAAACATGTTTTAGGAAAATTTTGATGCCGTGGATTGTTGATGTTAATGAAATAATTAAAATATGACAATTTGCTGACATAATAAGAGCTCTAGCTAGCTCTATTCGGTGCAGAGTTATATAGCTTTTAGTTAAAGAGATACTTGAAAAAATTAAATGCATAACTATTGCTAGTTTTGAGTAAGGTACACCGGGATAAGTGTGGACGGTTTTTCGTATAGTTCAACTTAAAAAAATCATTGAAAAATCAGCAGTGGATCAATTTTGATAAAATTACGTTCAATGCGATGTAGAACATGTTTTTAACAAATGCTGAAGAGATGAGCTTGAAAGAAGCAAAGCGAGAAAAGTTATCGCGAAAATTGTTATGGACTGCCTGGTGTCTTCACTTACCCCGCTTTATGGGGTAAGTGTGGACGGTAGATTTTCCCTATGATTTTCAGAAAATTTTCAACAAATTTATGTTTTCTTGGTTGAATACGATCTTTATTGCTCGAACCGTCCAAAACTTTTAAAAAAGTTCATGGTGCTATTGGTGTGTTGCAACACACAAGATCCAATTTAATCGAAAATATGTACTTATTCCAGAACAACCCAACTTTTTATGATCCGAATGCTAATTATAGCTAATTTGTATTGGATGAAGGACAGAAAATTGGAAAAATATGTAAATATCAAGCCATGTATAAAGCCGTCCACACTTACCCCAGGTAGGGTTTGGAGACAAAATTTTAGTTTTTTATGAATAAACTATTTTTTCTTCATTTTTAATCGCCGATTCTTTTCCTAACTGGTTGTTTCTAATGTAAGGATTGTTTCAATTTTTTGTCACGAGCCAGCTAGTTTACGAGAAATTTGCGATTGAAAAAGATGAACATCACCTCGACATCGTAGTTGAAAATAGAAAATTCGCAAAAAGTCGATGTAAACATCCGTTATTGTCGGAATCGTATCTTTTTCACAGTTATTGGATAGATTACAAGTAAATTGAACATTCTGCATTGAAAGTTTGAAAAAATAGTTCACAGTATTGTTTTAATCGCCATCGTCCACACTTACCCCGGTGTACCTTAATCATAAATATGATGATCACAAAATGTATTAAGGCACTCAATACCACATTTCGCACTAGATCTTGAGGCATTATGACATTACCTTCCGAAGTTATCGCAATTTCAAGTTTCATTTTTTTCTTACTTTCACGAACTTCTAGGGTAAAATGGGACAAATACTAGAAACTCCACATGCCAGTTTTTGAGTAAGGGTGGCATAAATTTGTTGAATTCTTAGTTACAAATTAAAACATTTTTCAAATGCACATAACTTTATTAATTTTCGACTGAACTCATGAAATAGCACATCAAAATGCATTGAAGATTTATTATCTTTTTAAATAAAATATTTTTAAAAACAACAAAATAGTAAAAACCAGTATCATCAAATATTCTCCAAAAATATTATTTTATAGCACTTTTGATGTTGAAACTTAAATTCCTAATTCATTCCTTGAAAAAATACGTTAAAATATCGGTTAATCTCTATTCTGAACATCACATTGAAAACAATCAATAGTTTAGTATAAAACACAAATTATAGGTATCTTTTCAATCAAAAGTTATATAACTCTGCACTGAAAAGAAATAGAGCTCTCATTTTTTCAACTAAGTTTTAAATTTAGATTATTTTTTCAACTTTGTTGAACTCATTTTGTCTCTATCAAAATAAGTGTTTTTTTCACGTTATAAAGAACAGTCTAACGCCTAACAAGTGAATATTCTGAAGACATCTTAGACAAAAGCACTAGGAAAAAAGTTCCACTTAAGGCCCTTTAGGGACAATGTGCGCTGGCTTAGATGACTTGAATACTATCCTCTAGACCACAGTCGGCGGATTAGTGTTCTGTTATATGTTTATTCTAGCTTTAGGCTGCCAGATTTTTTCTCTAGCGTATTTGGAACGGGAAAATCCGTGCATTTTTTTTTCTGAAATCAGGCAAAATCCACTCATTTGAATTCAAAATTGTCAACCCGATATTAAAGGAATATCTGGGAAAATTTGATCAAATCCACGAAATTCTTAAACAAAAATAAAAAAAAACTTTATTTTTGTTTTCTATCAAGCACATCAGAACATTTTAAAACGTTTTCAAGGCTTCCTTATAATTGTTCATGATTATTAAGAAAATACTTTTATACTGTGCTCAAAATTAAAAAAAAAGTAACAAAATTTGAGTTTGTTCGTAAGATTTTGCAAATAAATGTGAATATATCCGGACAACCAACAGTGGTATAAAACTTGAAAAACGTGATCATGGGCTGTTTCATGCCTTAGATATCAAAATAGCAAAATGAAATGTTCTACAATGTAATGTCATTTTAAATTGCTCATTTTTCACTAATTTTTTTTTGATCAATTCACCTTAAAGTGAGTTTTTTTATCAATTGAATTTATCACTCAATAAAAATGAGGTCTTCAAAAAACATGTATTTAATTCTATTTTAAAATCCTTTTTTAAAGACTCAAATGCTTTGTGGACGCCATTGTTTTAGAGCTGAGCACAGTTTATAACTTGTTTATCTTTAAATCGGGACCTTCGGGAAATATGTCAATCGATAGGCGTGAAGTATGCGTTTGTATAGAACAAGACTAAAGATCAACAAAAAAGTGGGAAAGAAAATAACGTGAATATCAGTTTACAGAACAACATCTAAAAATATTGAATGAAGAGCTCAACGGGAATATTAAGTTAAAATTAAGAGCTATTGGAAAATGTAAGAAATTATTTGTTAAAATATTGATTTGGTTAAAATAACAACTTACTTTTAGAGAATTGATGTAAGATTAAAATTGCGAAGAGCAGATAAAGGAAATAGTTCAGGATCGTATTTCACCAGGAACTACTACCTAATGTAAGTTAAAATATTCAAAACTATTGTACCTTATATTAACAATAAAATTTTCAGTTTTGAGCTGCGTTATAAAAATCTGCTACAAAAGGTGGTTTATAGATTTGATCCGAACAGCTTCATCTTTGAAACAACAGATTTATAGACATTTTACTTCAAACTAAACTCTAAAATCAAAATTTTCATTTTACTTTTCTGAGAACAATTTTCGAGGCTTACTTTATATACAAGACTTGTTATTTAAAACTATACATTTTAGTTGAAGTCTCTACTTTGACATTTTATGTCACTTTTTATTTAATTACGTTTGAAAATTGCATATTTTGAATGTTCCTTATCTCTAAAAGTTGCAAACTTATGAAAATAAAATTATTTGCATTTGCAACCGAGCCGGGTCGGATTTTCCCTAAATTTTATATCCAATATTCGGGCAAGTCCAGGTAAAACCGAGGAATCTGGCTGCTTGTAGATGCGAATGAAAAATACGCATTTGATTTTTCATTTGATCTTGCAAATCTTGCATTTCGATTTATTTTGAATTGAAGTTCAAAAACCTTAACCTATATTGAAATTATGATGAACACTTTTTTTTCTTTTTTCTCGGAATTTTTACCTCGAAGGATGATTCATCCATCAAATATTACGTACAAAGATATGAACACTTCATCCAAAATCTGTGTCTGAAATGTGGATTACAATTGAGAATGCCATTAAAAACATGTTAAACTACAATATGAATTTAATTTTGAAATGCTCATCCCAGCATTTCAAATTAAGTTGCGGGCTGAGTTTAAGGCCTATAATACCAATTCCCATTAACTTATTTGAAATTTAATTTGAATTTTGAATCAATGATTGTTTGTTAAATGTGTAAGGTTTGCCTATTGCTCTTGAGTTCAGATCTAGAATCTTTTAAGTCAATTATCTAGAGACAATATCGCGTAGTGTCAGTTTAATTTATGTTTGAGATCTGTGCCTCAAAACAAACCTTAAAATGTTATATTAATCAGATAATCCTTATTTACTTTTGTTATTTTTTATAGAACAGAGTATCACAATTTTGAAAAAGTTGTAGATATCACTGAGTGTCGGCTTGATCACAAAAATAATTTGAAGCTCAAATAAGTCAAAAGAGTTGACTTTTTCGAAAAAAAATTCGTTTTTTGATTTGTATCTTGGTAGTCAAAATTTTTCTTAAATTTTTCAAACAAAAAAAAATACTAATACGTTTTCCTCGATATTTGTTCCTGTTTAAAAAAAAAGGAATGAGCTGAGAATGAATTTTAGAAAAACATAGTTATAGGAAACCTAAAACAGAACGTTTAAAGTTCTTGGAATCAATTAATAAAAAAAAGAAGAATTATAAATAATCAGCCGTATTTATAAAGATGATCCGATATCAGAAGATACGAAAACTATGGCTATCAACTTTCGCTGGAGTTCTGACCAAATTTTCGGAAATTGTTTTGAACCTTTGATTAATGCATCATATCAAACATCTTCTCGTATATGAACAAAGGTAGCAAATATTGGTTAATATATCAATTTCATAAAACAGAAACCTATTTGCCAAGAGAAAATGGTCAAAAAGATGGACGTGAAGGTATTGGATTGAACGAATTTGTTCATTAAGAGCTAATTCAATGGTGTTCGGAAAAAGTGATAGAAATTTTGACACTTTTAGCACATTTAGAAAATTTTGCCATGCTAAAACATTTTCAAGATCTAGGGCCTTCAAGTTTTATTACAACTCGTGTTGTATTTTCACATGCTGTGATGCAAAAATAGCAATATTTGTATTACATATGGCTGTAATAAAACAGTGCTATAAAAAAATGCCCAAAGATTTTGAAAACATATTTGCATGGTAAAATTTTGAAAATGCGCTACAAGTGTCAAAATTTCAATCACTTCCTCCCAACACGAGTGAACTTGCTCTAATTACTTAAAGACTTGATTCAACTCCCTTTATTAATGAATGAAATAGCTTGCTTTGATTTTGATTTTGTTTCACAGAATCTGTTATACAAAATATGGAACAAATTGTGAGCTACCAAAGTTGAGTTTGACAGAAATATTAGGAAAAATATCAAAACTATCCTGGTTTGCTCCTTTCAAGGCAATTGTTAATAATTACCTTATTTTAAAATGGCTGGCTGCTATTATATTTTTTCCCTTAAAAGGTTAAATGTCGAAAAATTGAATAACAGGTAGTTTATCCAGTTCCAATTAATTTCAGCAAAGTTATAACTCCCAAGGCATTCCAGGAAAATCCCAACAATCGATTACAACATAATATTTATTCAATTTAAAATGTTTCCAAGGAATTGTTATTGCGAGTAACAACTTTTCCTTCACCAGTTACTCGTTCCATTCCGAATGCAGAATGCAGAAAACAAACCGAGCAGGAAAAGGCCAATGAATTCATTTGTCTCGATGAATAGTCCAAAACCAAATCCATTTTCTCGGTCCGTTCCATACTTTGTCCGACAGCAATGATGGTCAACCTTCTTCCGACTTCCCCTTTTGGTTGGAGATTTTTTAACTGAAGTAAAGGTGCACCATGATGATGATGACGATGCAGAACCCCAATCCTATTACATCTGAAACCCGATGACAGACTCAAACTTTAAGTTGTGTCAGTGGTGTGGCTAAAGTTCGTGCTAAATTTCAAAACCTTCAGCTTGAAACCTTCAACTAAAATAAATGTCAGCTAGGAACTGAGCTTGAATTTAAAAGTTTTTAAATTATTCTAAAGATTGTATTTTTTTTAATTTTAAGAAAATTGCCAAGAAGCTTATCCCAACAGCATGATCTGAAAATTTTATTTTCATGCTTTTGAAAATTTCGCATTGAAATTTGATACATAAGTTTAAAATCAGGCCGCACTGTACCCATGGACAATCACCCCTTCTCCGGTTCAAGTTTGTTTGATAAAATCATTCAAAAATGGCAAATAATCCTCCTGCAAACATATTCTTCGTGAGTGGAAAGTTGCCATATGTGTGTTTTCCACCCAAATACATGTGATGATGAGACATGCATGCCACAGACAGAAGATATGACAGTCAGTATTATTTTTCCACGTCGACGCCAACGCCTGGGCCACGTGCTTTTGTTTGGGGGATCATTCGGTTCACGGAAGGTTGAGGTGTGATTATTATTTTGTCAACTTCACAGTTTTGGTTTCAAAGCTAGTTTTGTGTTTTTGTCCCCTTAACCTTCGTTTCACGGAATTCAAAATCAATCCCAATGCCCGGGAACTTCAATACTCGAGAAAATATGATACTTACCCCCTTCAATTTGGTTTAATTTGTTCAACAGTTTCCGGCATCCGGGGAAGGGTAACAACAGAGAGCGATCGGAACAGACAAATAGAAAATCCACACACGTGTGCGGTGTCATCGTTTCAGTCAACCTCAAAATCCGCGCCTGGAGCCAGATGAAAATTTCCATCCGGGCCATTACCAACACCCGCGCCGCGCAAACGCCTAAACCTCACCCCATTACATCGAAGTGGTGCGTTAGAGTCCGTTTCCCGGAAGCAATCGAAAGGGATAACCCCCTAGGGGCGGTGGACCTGGCAGGGCCCACATTCTAGTAACACACAGGATACACTGCCCGGCCCACCCATATCTATCATACAGATGTTTTCAATTACATTTTCTCCCATCGCATTGGTTTGAATGGCCAGCCAGTCGATCCATTTTGCCCACCCCTTCTTGACCTGTTTCCAATCTTCGGTGTTGCCCTACCCCTTCTTGCTTCGAAAAGCGCAGCCAGGGATGTATCACGAGAGCTGAAATCCGATTCGATTAAGGGAACTTTGCGTTAAAAACCTATTTGAAATTAGAAGTACCGATATCGCAATCAAGATTTCTTTTCTTGAACTAAAAAAAAAGTTAAAATAATATAGATGAGAGGTAGATTATAAACAAATATAAATTTCTTCTTTTGTAATTTTTTATTCCTTTTAAATAGATTTAAAATACAGTTAGAGATGAAATTTTTTGCCAAATCTGGAGGTATAACTCGTTGATTTAAGTCAAAGGTAACTTTGATCAGATTGTGTCTGTGTTCTGTTCTGGAAGCGATTACAACTTGAAAACCACCGCGCTGAAAACTTGACCTTTTGAGTAGCCTTGAACTAGTATAGCAATAAGTATACTCAAACGTTCAAATTCATCATTTGCAGGTTGGCAGCTCTCAGCTAAAAAAATTTAAATTTGCAATTTGAGAAATATTATTTCATTGCATTACGACTGTTTTTGATAGAACAACGCAGAGATTTTTTTTTTTCATTGTCTTATACTACCGTTCCAAGCAAAACTGTCCCATGTGACTTAAGGATCATTTTCACTTTTTTGCTGGAAACGGTTTCTTTTAGAGTTAACTTTCGAAGAAAACCACAAACAAGTATACTTTATTCTAAACTTTTACGATATTTTCTTTAAAGTGGTTGTTTTTAGGTTGATATTTCTACGCAAGAATGCTACACTAGAGGAAATTCCATGAAAAAAACAAATATTATCAAAAATTCTTTTGAGATGAGTTTAAACTGTTGAACATAATTATATTTACCGAAAATAACACTAAAATAGAAGGTGAATAAAAGCCTCAAGTGATTTGTTTAGAGATATTTTCACCCATACTTTTCGGTATGCACTACTTTGAGGATCGATACTAAACTATATATTTTTATAAAGAGGAACTTATTTCTCAAATAACGCTTCAACTTGATAATTTGGAAAAAAGACACTTAAAGAGCTTTTAAAATGTTAGAGAAAGTGTAGCCGTGTGACAGTTTTTCGTAGATATAGCATCGGAATGCATTCTGATTCTACGCAAAAGTGTCACACAAAACAATTTTTGCTCTATTTTTCCGATAGTTGTAGGAGATGTAATTTTTTTTTGGTAGAGAACATTGTAAAATGATAAACAATAACTGTTTCCTACGAAAAAATTGTCTGTAAATTTTTTACTTGAGAGAAAAATTAGAAATATAGCTGCAATTTCAATTGCGTTTTTCTCGTTTGCACGTTTTTTCACATGGGACAATATTGCTTCAAATAACTTTTGACGGTCGCCGAAGATAGAGAAATAAGCTAAAGGCTTTGCGGTTTCACTGGTTGATTTTAATTCATAGTTTTATAGTCTTAATTTATTTATCCTGAACAAGTTACTTTTACCATAGAAAAGGTTTTAACATTTGAAAAACATGATGCATCAATTTTAAATACTGAGACAATTATCCAACAAATGCAATTTGACTTCGTTTTAGGTCTGTAGGTTAATTTTGTGTAATGTTTTCAATATGTATAAATAAGTATAATTGATTTAGTCATCTAATCAACAACATGAAATTTTACATTTTAATTGTTTGAACATTTGGATCCAATATGCCCAAAGTAATTTTTTTTGAATATAGAAAAATGTATAAAAATATCTTTAAAATTAACATGTATATTGTATATTGAATATATTGAATTTGTCTTTATAAGTTGTTCATAACGGTTTTTTTTTTCAATTTTACTCTTGAAAGTTGAACTCGAAAAACCTAAAAAATGTTTAGTTTTTCGCATTCAGAATTGTTCTTAAACTTATCTAAATATATAAAAAGTTATTTCTTTATGTTTGTTTGTCCTCTATAGACTCGGCCGTCTTAAGATCGAGAAATTTGAAATTTGGCATGGATGCTCATTAGAACCAAAATGACGCAATATTTTTTAAGATTTCCGGATGACCCCATTTTAAAACGGTTGTCTGTAAATGACAAATATAGTTTTAACGATATTGGCGTTATTTTACATCGGATTGTGATGAAAATTTACAGATGAGTATTTTGAGGGGCGGGCGATCATTTCCAGGTTTCAAATTTAGGGTCAGAGACCGGCCAAAGGGGTAATCCATATTCCCTAATCACTGTTTTTGCAATATTTATGTTACTATACATTTGATTTTGATGAAATTTGGCACACGGAAGTTTTTAGGAGCAGATAATCGCCCTCAGATGCTACGAAATCTGAGTAGAAATGCTTAGCCCGCCCCAAGAGAACGCGATCCGAATTGTGCTCGTGTGTTCCTATCGTGGTGTGTATGTTCGGCTTAGATCTGCCGACGCATGCCGAATGATTTTCGTTACAGTGGTGTTGATTTGATTAAGGGCATTTGAAACGCAATTTGCCAAATTAATGCTTTATTGGATTAACCCTTTCAGAAACCGTTGACAGCATTTTTTTCTCGTTTGAATGCTTTTTACTTTCTTTCTGAAGCGTACTAAAACAGTACATATAGAAAACTATTAAATTTATATTTCCTGATCTGATGAGTGTTTTATTACACTTTTTTTATACTACATTTCTTTTTCCAAATCATAAAATTCGAAATTCAAATTTCCTTTTCAAAATCTCTTGAATTTATACCCGACTAAGAATTGTTTAAAAGCAAATAGATATAATCAGAACAATACAATCAAGCTTCAAAATAGGGAATTTTGATTCATACTTTCTACATATCCAACTTTTGACTCAGATACAGCATTTTAATTCAGATTCAGCATCCAGATTCTTGTTCGGATTTATCGACTGTGATTCTTATTTGATGTTTTGGTTGTTACATGGCAAACTCAGTCTAAAAGACCATCTAAAAGAACAACCAAAACATTGTAGATATCCAGCTTTAGAATTAAGATACAGAATTCAGATTTAGAACTCAGATTCAGCGTTCAAACTCAAATTTTAGATAAAGGTTTCCGTGTCAGATTTCAAATTTAGAATTCAGATAGAGATTTCAGATTTATTTTTCAAAGTTTAGATTCAGATTTGTATTTAAAATTTCAGATTCATTCATCAGACTCAGATTTCAAATCCCAGATTCAAATTTCAGATCCAGAAGTCCAATTTCCAAATTTTGTTTTCAAATTAAGATTTCGGAATCAGTTTTATCAGATTTTAGATTCAGATTTCAGATACGGATTTCGGTGTCTGATTACAGATTCAGATTCAGCATAATTAAGATTCCAGATTCAGATTTTTGATTCAGATTTCGGAATTAGAATTCAAATTCACAATTCAGATTCAGATTTCAGAATTCCTATTCAGGTTCAGAATTTAATTCAGATTTCAGATTTAAAATTCAGATTCAGAGTTCAGATTAAGAATTCACTTAGAAGCAAAAATCGTATTCAGATTTAAGATTCGGAATTCACATTCTTATCCAGAGTGGTTATTTGTATTTTTACCTTAACATACGTAGGTTTATATTCTGGCATAAAGGGTAATAAGGTCAAAATTTGATCAAGAGAAAACGCGTGTAAATCGGTGAAATCGTTTATTTAAAAATAAAAATAAAATTTCTTTTTCAAGTACAAACAATTATGCTAGATGGAAATGTTATCATTTCAAATCAATCAAAAGATGCATTTGTAAAATTTGAAAACAATGTTTATAAGACCATAGAAATAAAAAAAAACTGAGAAAGAACTGTATTGAGATGAAGAAAGCTAAGAAATGTAAATAATTTCATTAGAGAACCATCATTGCCAACATATGTTGGAGTTTTCTGCTGTGAAAAAGAAGATTTATTTGATGAATTAGTTGAAATAGAAGATTATAGGTTCGAAAAATTAGTTTTCATTCTTTAATCCAACAAAATAGGATTTGTTTCGTTGCTACATCATCAAATAGTTTGTTAAAAAAATTATTTGAAATAAAAATTTATCATAATCATTAATAGAACCACTTGTTTTTATTTTTTCTCCATGATCATTTTTTGGTTTTACATATCTGTTCAGTCCGCAGAACGGACTGAAGAAAACGCGCGAGCCGAAGGAGAGCAACCGGAAGAAGGTAAGCGGTCCGAAGCGGGAGAGCGGGGAGAAAAACCATCCACCAATCAGCGAGCAGCGCGCGACGAGCCGAGGCTATAAAAACCGCGGTCCCGTTCGTCAAGCGAGTTTAGTCTACATTCAATCGCGGAACCGAAAACATCCCGAAGAAGCGAAGCGAGAGAGAAGCCGAAGCAGCACCAACAGAGCGAATCAACAGCCAGAGAGAGGAACAGCTAGGGCCGAAAGCTGCTCACCATCATCGTGCTCGGAAGGAGCCGATAGAGTTGCGCAAGGAAATCCTGCTGCTAAAAAGAGGAAAAGAAATACTCAGAGAAACAGTGATGAAATAAACAACATGGAAAGCTAAGTGAAGTGTGCTTTTCTTAGTGCTTGTTGCTCCAACAATTTTGCTCCCAATTCTAAATTGCCACCCCCCAAACGGCTCTTTTAAGAGCCATCGAAAGAGTTTAGTCAGTCTTGGTGGCAATCATCGATGAGTCTTGGCATTCTAAGCAGCGTTCCCCGATGACCTGCCTCCACTGGTTGGGCAACCAGAGGGGGTTGCCCTCTCCGGCCCAATCCCGCAAGGGGAGCGGGCATCCAGTGGTCGTTTCCAATGCCCCTCTATATACAGTCCACGAGTCGAGTTAAAACACATAGGCCCTTATTCTGCGCCGCACGTGACGTGAAGATTGTCACCTCACCTCGGAGTCACCGTGAGATTTGTCACCTTATTCCCGGAGTCTATTTTGGTAAAGTGACAGAGGTTCATCAGGTATCAGGTATCAGAAAAGGGGTAGGCTTGATAGCGGCACGTTATCCAAACAAACGGGAAAATTGTGCCTAGCCTTTTTTTTTACAGATTTCATCATATACCTGAGAAACCTGAAAACCATAAAGGGATTAGAAAATAAATAAATATTTAGGGCATGAAGCCGATCCCCGTAGGAATTTTGAAGCATTGAAGCTTATAACCACATTGGGTGAAAAATGACAGATTGATATTTTAGTTTAAATTCTTAGAATGAGGCACACTTATATCAGGATAGGCGAGAGTACATAAAAGCTTTCTAGCAATCGAAAAACAGGCATATATGAGCTAAAAGAATCATACATAATTGATTCACAACTACAAAATTCAGGAGATTTGAGTTTACAACGATTAGAAAATGTTTTAACCAGGATGCTACCATGAGGGCAAATAAACGATTTTATAATGGCAAAGTTGGCATTTAGCCTATCCACATAGGGATTTTTAAGCAATGAAGCTTTTTTTCAATCAAAATATTGGAAATAAGTACATTTTTTTTAAACTTCCTTTGTTAAATTCTGACATACATTAAAAAAAAAAAAGAAGTCGGGCAAAAGAGGGACATGTACACACTAAGTGGAAGGTAAATATAGGTACAACTGTACCTCTGAATCATAGCGATTATTGCAAGTGGAGTGGATTGCCAACCATTGTAGGTTTCTTAGGGTTGGATGCCTTCTCTCGACGAACCATTGGCCGTGGAAGCCCTACACCCATAGAAGAGGTTGCAAAAATCCAATGCCTTTTTAGCAAATCTCTGTGCCGATAATGCTCTGAAATGTGCACTGTGCCGAAGACGGTATGTTTGAAAAACCGTAACTGGCATAAGGACTCGGCTCCCAACCAAAATGATGACCACTACATTCAAGCGAAACAAAAAAAACATTTTATGGGATTTCCTTCCTATTGGATAATTCATCCCAGAAACAAGAAAATAAAAATTAAAACCACAGCGATGTAGTGAGAATCGAACTCACACTACCAATTGTATCGTCTTGCCAGTCCGACATTCTAACCAGTGTACTATTCGAGCTTCATGCAGGACGAGGTATATTTGTCATAGGCTTTCTGTTACCGATCAATCACAAAAAACGTACAACGGCGGCTTCCCGGCGTTTGGCCTCCTTTCAAGGTATTCATTTGTCTTGCGATGGAAACGGGAAAGGGAACGGGAGTGAAGGAACGGGAATCCCATTGAATGAGAACTGTGCTTTGCTTACTGCCTGCTATTACATACACACGCTACATATACACAGCTGCTAAAGCCGGGCAGCTTGGCCGGTGTTGTTTGCCGGTGATTCGAAGGAATGTTTTTGTTGTTGCTTTTGCTACATTCACACGCACAGTGCTCGGTTCGCTGGCTGTCTGGTGTTGGCCGGTATTTATTTCCATCCTTCTTCGGCTTGTGATGCGATGGGGAGGGACGCGAAAACGTTTTTATTTTGTTTCATTCAGACATACGCAATTCGGTTGCGCTGGGAGGTTAATGCCGGTGGGCGCAAATCGAATCAGTGCCGGTCGCGTTATCTTCTTGTACCAATGATGCTATGAAATTGACTACACGCCATTGGCACAGAGGCTCAATTTTGGGTGTAGAAGTCAATTCGAAGGCCAAGCCACACAGACATAGGCTGGACCTTGCTACCGATGGGGGAATCATACATACATACAATAGTACATCTGAATCATAGCTTAACCATAAAGCAGATTCAGAGCACAAAGTCTTGATTTTATATATTTTTATTTAACTGACCAGTTAGCGCTCTGGTTAGAGGACTTCAATGAGCTTCTGTGACGCCAAATTTGAAACAGGCGATATTAACACTGCACGAAGCTGTAGCAGTGGATTCCAGAACCAGGATTGACGTATGATACGGAATATCAGAGTACGATATTAGAGGAGCTTTGACTCTTCTTAACACTATACCATTCTAAAGCTAAGGGAACATGTGTCAATACAAGAGAAGTGACATATATTAGGTGAAACAGATATGACTGTCGACATGCGGTACAAGTTTTGATCAAAAACTTGATTTAATAGGGAACATTGAGGCCTTTAGGCAACCCTAAAAAAAAATATATTTTTTTGAAATTTTTTTTTTCCACGGAAACGATATTTGTACGGCTTCAATGATTGAATAACCATGATGCAATTTCTACAATTTAATATCTTTATATAAACGGACGTTTATATCCACAAAATTCTGTTGCCAATCCAAAGATAGAAGGGACTGAATACTTGTCCATTATAAGGAAAATACACTAATTTTGCGCTTGACGTAACAGATATAACTAACGTAATTTAGATCATATGCTTCTATGATTTCAAATCGGTTAATATTAACAGATAGCCAGAAGCAATGGGACCGTAAGAGATTTTATTGAACGGAGTTACTAGGAGAGCAAAGAGATTTGTTAAATGAAAAATCATATTCCAAATTGGTAGAACGAGAAAATATGGAAGAATACAGCTTGTGCAAATGCAAGTACTACATATGCACTATTGGCATACCCTTCTCGAGAGAAAATACGTACAAAGGTTAAAAAATACTAGCAAGAATTTAAAACTGATTCAGATTCAAAACATTTCCTTCCAATGTTTTGAACTTGAAAAACTTCTGAACTCTGCATGCAATAATTGACCTTGACCTATTTTCTCCCCCGCCCAGATACAGCCTCATTGATTTGCAATAGACAGAAATATGAGATAAACGTATCTGGGAAGTACTGGATAAGTCGCCTCGTACGACATGGACCAGTATCCCAGTGGCAGTATTCTTTAGGCCGCTGCCACATAGGCCCTTATTCTGCGCCGCACGTGACGTGAAGATTGTCACCTCACCTCGGAGTCACCGTGAGATTTGTCACCTTATTCCCGGAGTCTATTTTGGTAAAGTGACAGAGGTTCATTCTAGGTGAGTGACCGAATGAACACATCTGTCAAAATGGTAAAATTTAGTTGGTGCTGTTTTGATTTTGCTCTCGCTTCGGATTTTCCGAATTGAATTTGTGTGTAACGGGTTAGAATTTCGGTTCGAAAATGGCCATCATCGGATTGTACGGTCACAGCAAGCAGCTTGAGGATGGTAAATGGACGATTTGTGCGACGTAAGTGGGAATTTCGCTCATCAAAGCTGGGTTCGGATCTGGGTCATATTGCCGAAAAAACAATCAGATGCCGACGGCTGCTGCTCCAAAAAACCAGTTCACATAAAGGCGGTGTTTGTTAAACATTTCCAAAAGGTTTATCAGGTATGTAGAATAATTTGTGTTTAGTACCTGTAACTGTTCGATCAGAATGGTTTTAATAAATTTTGATCATCCAAAGGAAGAGGAAGTTTTTTTTTCGTTTCCAGTAATGGCGGATGCTGCCGGTTTATATATTTTCTCCAACCGAGGTTACCCCCGTGGCATGCCGAAAATTATTATCGCCTACCAGAGAGAAGATCATGGAATACCGAGCACCTATCGAAACCAACAAAATAGCAGCAGCAGCATCAGATTCATACGTCAGATTTCGGTTATATAAACCTGAATCCGGTTTCAATTTATCTTAAAATTGGATTCCAGATTTGAATTCGAAAACCACACTAAAAACTGGCCTTCAGCTTTAGCGTCGAATACATAATTCAATTTGATTTTCAAAAACTTTTTTAATAAAGCATTGAACCAAATAAAAAAAGCTAATTTAATTGATTTTTATTAACGGCTTATTTTTCTCTGGAACCTCCTAGGAAATTTATTTTTGTTCAAATGTTCTGAATTGTCGCTTATTGATACCGGTAATCCTCACATGTATCCTTCACTTGTATTGCACATTTTTTTTTAAATATTTCTAAGCATGGCATATTATCATCAAAAATTGAGAATAAAATTAAAAGTACTAATATTTTTATTTTAAAAGTTTTCGCCATTGCTTCGTTTTAACGTTTCGCAAATCAAATTTCAATTAAAACTGAATTTTGGATTTCATTAGGAGATCATACTTTCTATTCAGTATTCCAATTAATATTTTAGATTGCAATGAAAAATTTTCAATATATTTAAAAATTATATTTGGTAATAACTTTGTTTCATTTTGTTTTTAAAACAATTATTCATTATTATAATTAACTATTTAGAGCCTATCATTCTGATTTTTATAAATTTTCGATTAAATTCCTATCTCGTCACCACCTGAAAAGGTACCGACAATTGTCACCTAAAATCGTCACCTGAATGCGATGATTCTCACCCACGGTGACTACGAGAATAGGGTAAGAACTCACAAAGTTCGTCCGAAGTGACGTTCCTCACCTAAACCGACTACTGGAATAGCGTGACTTGGGTGAGTCGACTACCATCACGTCACGCGCGGCGCAGAATAAGGGCCGTTACCTTTTCAGGTGGTGACGAAATAGAAATTTAACAGAAAAATTATGTACGTGGGAATGAAAGGCCCTAAATAGTTAAATTAAATTGTTAACACTAATTAATCTATCTATATATATAAAACAAGGAGAGAGACAGCCCATACAGAAATGTGCGAACACGCATAACTCTTCACTGGATCATCCGATTTGCATGCGATTTTTTTTGTTGTGTTCGTCTTCACGTGAAGAATAACACAACGGAGAGATAATTTCGAAAATGTATTTGTGGGATTTGAAAATTAATTTTTAGTTTTATTCGTATAAAATAAAAGTCATGGCACCCAATTTCCATTTTTTTCATTCGAATCACCCAGAGTAGGAAGGCGCCAAAAGCAATCAAGGCTTACTGATGTGCATCCATCTCTCTATAGGAAGTTTTGGCGCCCATTTTCATTGCCATTGTACTTTTCACGTGGCACCAGTAAAATGGATACTTGGATGTGATTTTCCCTATGGGGTTCCGCAACTACGAAGCATAGCAAAGCCTGTACGAAGAATATTGACAAAATTTGTAATTTTTTGCATCAGAATCAAGGCAATTCTAAGATTTTTTTTAGATGTTTGTTCGTTCACCGTTTATTTTTTTTTGAAATGTCATATTCTTTTAGCAACTCAAGCAAAATGGCTGTAAAATTTCCAATAGACTCAAATTAACTTAATGAGATTGAATTGAAACTTTTCATTATCAAATCATTTTTTATGAGTTTTGGTAACACCAATAGAAAGTCATATAACTGGTAGAAGATCACCTTAATTTATTTTTTGTTGATTTTATCCAGTTAGTTTGAAAATTGAAGGTTATTAATTTTGTGATTCCAAGTAAATTGAATCATTATCATGAAAACAGATTGGAGGATCAGGAAACATTGGAAAATCCCCACTACCTTTCATGCTCAGTGGTGAATCGGAACTTTTGAAAATTTTAACTATATAGGACTTTATCTTGATATTAGATCCAACTCTCAGTTTCAAAAGTCAGAAAACTTGAAGTACTAAAAACTTGAAAGAAAATAAAAATTAAATTTTAAGTAAAAAACATGCCACCTAAAATTTCGAACATTTAAGTATAGAGAAAAATCTGAACCAATACACAAAAATACAAATAAAAGTTTCGTACCAGATATAAGATCTAAAAAAAAACAATCTGTCAAGCATAAGTAAATTAAAGAATAAAAACACTTAAATTCGACAAAAAAAAATCAAGATCCACGAAAATCCAGCTTTTAAATTAAATTTCATAAAGCCAAATTTGGAATATTGATACAAATTAACAATAAAATTCAGAATTAAATTTAACTGTCTGGATAACAGTTTCTTATCTTAAGATCATAAACTCTAAATTTAAGTAATTTGTGAATATTTTGAATTTTTATTCCAAATACTCAAAATAGATTTGCTTTCATTCAGGGTTTGCCTGTTATTAGAAAAATAATCTAAATACAAAAAAGTTTAAATTCTTTTTTTTCTAATTTTTTTAATTCTTAGTGCAATTTGCCAATCCCTAACTGAAAATTGAAAAAAAGATTATGATGACACAAATTTCGAAGACATTTTCAAACATTATATTGATTAGAAAAGTGTTGCTGTAAAATGAAATGAACAGTAACTTTTTCTGAATTGTTAAATATTTGTCAAACTCTGCTCTGTAAATTCACAATAAGATTCAATCAGTGTATTTAGTGAAAGTTCACAATTAGATTCAATAAGTGTATTTAGTTCGACAAAAAGACATTTGAAATAATAAAAAAAAATTAAAAATTAATTTTATATTCATTATTCTTTAAATGTTCCGGGTCCATTTTTTAAGTTTGTCTATTCTGAAAACCATGTTAAAAGAAAACTGTAATGTATTTAAATACAAAGGTTAACACAAATCGAAAATACAACTCTATTTATGACGACTCCAGCAAAAAAGATCCATTTTCTATTGAAATCAATCTTCAACATTTTTGAATTACTTTATCAGATAGGAGTTTTTGAATAGGAATGATGACTAAACTAAATTGAAACTTGATAGATTAAGCGTTCTTAAGTTACCGGAACTGATCATAAACAGAACTTTATTATACGCTACCTCAACAAGAAAATAAGTTCGCTAAACAAAAGTTAGAGCAAATCGTTTGAGCGTTTTTGTGTCACGAACTGCCGGTTTTGAATATAAATTTATGTATGATATTTTCCATTCCATTAGCAGTTTTTTGAATGAACTTAAAATAATGAAATTCGAATAACGAACCATAATCCTGGATTTTTTTTCTGATACAAAGGTATTCACTAGCTTCTATACACTTAAAAGAAAGGCTGTCTAAGGATCAGTGCTTAAATATAAAAAAATACTCAAAAATTACAGGCTTAACAAAGTTTGCCGGGTCAGCTAGTTAAGTATAAAACGTTTTATTGAAAACGTCTTTTAAAAATTTGGAAGAAATTGCAAAAAGCTTCTCGGACACTAACACCGATAGCAGATTGTGAGGCAGCTCTCCCTCGAGGAACCGGACCGGCTTCAGCGACAGCTACGGATCCAGCAGGAATGTGTTCGGATCGGCGAGGGTCATCACTATACACTTCATGGCATCTTCCCGGGCGTAGCTGGTAATTTCGTCCGTGTACTTTCCGAGCAGCTCGATCATGACCTTCGAGGCCAGCTCACTGTTTGTTTCCTTGAGGACAATTGATAAAATAATCAGTTCAATGTTGTTTAGGGTAAAAACTTGTTGTTGATGCGAATAATAGCACTTTTTCTGGGATCGCAAACACTTTTTTGAAGAAATTGAAGGTCATTCAACGAATTTCACGCAAACAGCATTTTTGGCAGCTTGTAGCACAAAACGAAAACCACTTTACTTACATGATCACACTTTGGAATTTGACCTTGAATCCGCTTCTTTATGTACCGATTGGTTCGGGCGACATATTCGGGTATTCGATTTTCACATTCGATGGTTCCTCCTTCAACTCGGTGCAGGTTCCGGACTCATCCTTGGATAATGCACTTGGACTACACTATTGGCCCAGTTTTTTGTCAAGCAGCTTGCCATTGCCGTACAATTCGATTGTGGCCTTTTAAAACCCGGAATTCCAACTCGTTCCAACGCGACCAAAATCAAAACAAAACAAGAAGTTTGGCCATTTTGACAGATGTGTTCATTCAGTCACTCACATATGAATGAACCTCTGTCACTTTACCCACATCGACTCCGGGAATAAGGTGACAAATATCACGGTGACTCCGAGGTGAGGTGACAATCATCACGTCACGCGCGGCGCAGAATAAGGGCCATATCCATTCCTCAAATTTTATGTTTTGTTCTTCATTCCTCATTAATGCTTTTTTATTATTCCTTATTTTATTGTTATTTGTATTTTGAATATCGACATTCAAAAAATTGAGTAATTGAACCTGTATTCGAAGATCTACGTTTCCTAAAATGAATTTTAAATTAAGAACTTCAATTTTAGTATTCCTGAATCTGAAATTATAATTATGAATCCTCGATCCAAAATCATCAATTATAGATTTTAAACTCTCCTTTATGATTTCAGAAATTAATTTCATCCAAATCCATAGTTTGGAAATCGATGTTTCAAATTAAATTGTAACATCGATTTCCAAACTATGGGTTTCTAATTTTAAATTCTGAACTTTGAATAACATAGTATTCGAAATTCTTAATCCTGGATTGTGAGTGCTTTACTCAATGATCTTTAACCTGAACGCAGAATTCAAATTTCTCAATATCTCTAGATCTCAATAATTTTTTTCAATTCTTGATCGTGGAAACTGAATTTTCAATTCTTGATTTGAAATGAACTATTTTAAACTTTTTATTCACTAAAAATAAGAGAATTAAACTCAGAGTTTTTAATTCTTAATCATGAATTGTAAAACATACAATATGAAATTTTGATTGCACAGTTCAAGATTCCTAAATAAACGATCGAAACTCTGAATAACAAACTATAAATTAAAAATTTAGGTTTCTGAATTCCTAATTTTAAGTTCGAAATTTGGAATTGGGGTTCCATATGTCTTCAGATTTGATTTTTAATTCTGAATACCGAAATATAGAAAGAACAAAAAATGAACACACCCTAGGTCAGACATATAGAAATTTGCTGCAGCATTTTTTTTCCTTTTCGACAGAAAAAGGAGCACATTTTGAAAATATTTTTTATCGGTTAAGATAAAAATTCGTGCCGGTGATGAGGCATGCTCAATTTGGTGAAACTTGTAAACTTACCCAATGCGAAACTCTCTCAAAGACTTAAAAAAAAAGTTTTAGGAATGATCCTTCTAATGAAACAAAATTTGATACCTGCTCGAATACCTGGTCGGTGATTTAATCAGATCGGTTTGAAATTTTAAAATATATATTTTTTTAAATGAAATTCGTTTTAAATAAATCGAAATATGTCACTTACCGAATGTTGCACCTTATTGGCGATGTCTTTTGCACAACTTGACACATTTTTTTAAGGAATATCATCAAATCACAATAATTATTTAACACTACATTTTCTCAACACTTTACAATCCTTTGTTTAAAATTTACCGCCCGTGTTTTCAGTTTATGTGCAAAATCA
Source organism: Uranotaenia lowii (assembly GCF_029784155.1). Lineage (NCBI taxonomy): Eukaryota > Metazoa > Arthropoda > Insecta > Diptera > Culicidae > Uranotaenia > Uranotaenia lowii. The sequence continues at coordinate 422,607,120 of NC_073692.1, forward strand.
AAGTAAAATTCAAATTGCGTGATTACAATTATATAATTTGCGTCAATAGCAATTTTTTGAGCAATTTTTTTTTAAATGTATTTTGATGAAAAAAACAATTTTTCGAGTTTTTTCTTCTTGAATTTGAAAATTTCCCAAACTTGGCTGGATATTATCAAGATCTTGGGTTATAAACATTGAAATCGAATTCCCGAATTTTGCAAGCTTTTAAGATAAAATAGCTTGGATTTGCTCTGCTAGGATAAGTGCGGAAAAATATCTGACAAGCTTAGATTTGAATAATTCCCGATGTTCTGGTTAAAATTTTTTAAATAAAAATCAAAATTTGTTGCCTTCGATCAGAATGTTGAATCTATATCCTAAATTGAATCTTAGTTTTGCATTTGATACAAATATAAGATTGTTTTTCATATTTGAAACTAATTTATCCGGAATTTTGAAGAGAAAACATTGAAAATTACAAACCATTTATAGTATAATGATTTAAAATTCTTACTCTTAACTTTTATGCAGAATTGAAACTTGAAAAAGTTTCATAATGGCGATCCAGCATTGAAATATTAGAGTTTCATCATTCAGAATTTGAATTCCGGGTGACAAGAAACTGACGTGTTTTTTTTCGAGCTCTTCATTTCATGCTTGTGAAAAAGATTCGAAAATCATTGAAAATCAAGTGTAAATCGTTTTTTTTTTTCGGGACAAAATACCCCAGTTGAAGACAGCACACAAATGGAATACGAAAAGGGAGAAAAAAGGGCTCTCCTGATTTTAGGAACTAATCACGGAGTGCAACCGTAATGCCATTGGCCAGGAAGGGCCGCGGTAGGTGGATCGTTGATACCAAGCAAAAGTTCAAGGTGTGAAAAGTACCCGAGCTAATTTATTAGAAAATAGTGAAAATTTGTAGAAAAAAGTGTTATTCAATGGGCGTGGATTGGCCTTAGTTTTTCGAAAGGTGGTCAGTAGGTTCCACATCTCAGATAGGCGCCAATGAAGCCTGAGTACATAACAAAATCGGTGAGCTCGTTCCATTGTTTTTGTATTTATTTGTTTAGTTTTGTATTTATTTGTAAATCATGACATTATTTTTCATCAATCCTATTTGCCAAATAGGATTTCCGTAAACATAAAAAAACCCTCCCCTCTCCTGTCTGAAAACAGCATCTGTATGTAGGGTCGTATGGGTTCTCTGCACCTGAAAAGTTTATTTAGCTGTTTCAGACCATTCCTTCTATGATTACATTGACTTGCCGCGGTGTGCATTTTGGTACCACACTAATACTCAATATCAGCACTTGAAACGAGTATTGAGTCCAGATACTTGTTTTGGCATCTCGTGTCGGGATTGATCTTTAGTTGTACCTCGTGTATCAGCCAATGCAAGATGTGTGTAGTCACCCTATGCTATGCTATGCTATGCTATGCTTCATCATTCAGAATTTGAATTCCGATTATTCAGTTGTTGAATTTGGAACAAATAACTCATATAGAAAATCAAGTTAAAGATTCTGTCAGAAAAAAAGGCTCTTTTTGGTTCATAATAATAGGGAATTTTTGTTTTGAATTAAGATTCAAAATTCGATTTTATATTAGAAACAGACTTCACGGAGTAACCTATATGCGATGTGCATACAAGTTCGTATACGTATATGCAAAATTCAGATTTTGATTTTAAATTCTAAATTTCCCAAGAAAAAACACAAAACAGGTTAAAACCACTAGAAGAAGTAAGTTCTAGTTTCAATTTCAAAATAACGTTCTTCAAAAAATCTCAATTAAAATTAAAATCTTTTTCACATGATTTTAATAATGATTTAAATTATTGAAGACAAAATAACTTCTATTTAATCTTCACGTTTAGGAGAAATTCCGCTGAAAATACATATTCTAAATCGCTCAGATTTTTGAGAAACCAACAAAGTTCTATGAAAATAATAATCAGATAAACAAAAAAAAATAAAATTTTAGTCTAAATATCTGTTTATTGAGGAATTAGATACAGCAAAGCAAAGCTTAAATTGGATGTCATTTTATTCATGTAAGATTTTTTCTACCGGAAAATCCGGAATAGCCGCCAAAACTTACATCGGACCTCATCACAACTGTCAGATAAATTATTTCTTGACAGTAACAAAGATCAAAGAAACATAAAAAAAACACCAACGCTGTTAGAAAAAATGAATAACTTAAAAATAAAATTGTTTTTCGTGATATATTCAAAACCAACTACAAAAAACTTGGTAGAATATATCTACTAGATTTGAACACGAATAGTGAGATACTCTTAGTATTCGTGTAAATTTTGAAATCTTTACATACCCAACCCCTTCCCTCATGGGGGAGCAGCTCTTCCTAAAGTCCATATTCCAATCACGAGTCGATTATCATAATTCTTTAATTTTTGTACATACTTTTATAAATTGACATTTACCACACAAGGCCACGAAATTTATATTTTTCCGACGTGCCTAAAGAACTGATTTTGACTTCTTTTATAAGGTTTTATTATTCACACTTTACCATCTTTGTGGCATTCGTGTCTTTGATTTTGACTAATTTGGGAAAGCTGATTCTAAAAATGCAACTCCTTTTTTTCCTAGCAGCTTTTGTTTTCGAAATAACCATTAAAAATAGGTAAAAATTGATTTAATCAATTTGTGCACTTTTTTGCCAAAATGATGAAGATTACAAAGATTTGTAGATTTTAATTCGATGAAGAAGAAGCAACAATCTACGCTTCAAGGTTCAAGTCCTGCCGGTGAGCCGTTGTATCTTTTTCGAAAAATTCATGATATTCACGGGTATGTTCTTCCGTTCTCTGATATTTCATGTTTCTCTAATTCTTTCCATCACATACGAAAATGTGATTATTTTCAGGTACAAAGATGTACCAAGCGATTTCATAACAGTAGTATTGATTTCAACAGCACATTTTTGACGATATTTTTAAGAAATTTTAACCGGGATTGAATGAAAGTTATTTATTAAACCATAAGTAAGGTTGCCAGAATTTCTTCAGCACGTATCCGGGCCGGACAAACCAGGCAGTTTTTATATAAAATCCTGGCAAAATCGACGACCATAAATCCGGCCAATATCCGGGCAAATTTTGTCAAAACTCAGACATTTCTCAACAAAAATCAAGAAAAAAAATGAAAAACAAAGTTTTTATTCATCAAAACTAATTGATAGATTTTGAACCGTATTTTAGGCTCCTAAAAACCTTTTATAATTATTTTTATAAAACTTTCTCAAAAATTTCGTTTTGGAGGTGTTCGTAATTATTTTTTGTTCAATTTGCCAAATAAAGTGAATAAATCCGGGCAAAATCCAAACTGTTCCCAAATTTAGTATCAAATATCCGGGCAAACTCGGATAAAACCGGGCAATCTGGCAACCTTAACCATAAATCCACTCGTTTTTCAGTCTTCAACAATGATCTTAATAAATCAAAATCTTTAATATCAAATACACGAAGACTTTTTAAGCGATGTCGAAATTGCTGTTATGGTATTTATGAAAATTTCTTAAAATTTTGGAATTCCATTATTTTATAGCATAATATTGCTGAATCAATAATATCTAGACAACATATTAATCCATAATGGAGGAGACTGAAATGATTTTAAATCAGATTTTCATATAGGATTGTTGGTTGATTAGTTATAAATGATCGATTTTACTCAATATCGATCAATTTCGATATTTCCATATGTCATATGACTAAAACAAGGGCTTTTAGATAAAATCGGACATATGATTCGAATTCAAGGCCCCAAAATCTTCCAAAAACAGTTATTGAAACATAAAGGCACCAAAAATGCTGTTTTCTAGAGCTATGTGCTACCACCGAATATTGGAGGAAATGGAAAGTTGAGAACAAGAACAAGTTTTATGTTCCCTAACTTGTTCTTTGGAGAAGACATTCTTTTAGGATGAAAAAAAAGAATTTGAGTGGTTATGTGCGGTAAAAACGACATGAAGTTTTTATGTCATCTTTGTTTTTGCTTGACTTCAGAACCTATCACTTCAATCTTTGCAGGCACCCTATTGGTAACTACATTACTTCATAATAAATATCAAAGTCAGAGTCAGGATGCAGAATCGGAACACGTTTTAAATTCCGATCATGATAAGGTTGAAATTAAAATCAGTATTTTGATCAGCATCAGGATTGCAATCAGGATATGGATCTGGAAGTGGTTTTTAATTTTCCAAGTAACACAAATTGTTTTAAAAATTAAGCTTTTCAATAACTTTGGAAGATTAAAATTTGATCTTATAGTGTACAAAAAAGCTTGAATTGTCGCTTGGGCTGGATCATGGTTATGATCAGGATTAAAGATTAAAATTGAGGCGGTCTTGAAATCAGGATTTATATCAGGTTCAAGATTATCAGGTATCAGAATGGGGGTAGGCTTAATAGCGGCACGTTATCCAAACATACGGGAAAATTGTGCCTAGCCTGTTTTTATCCAAGATTTCATCATTTACCTGAGAAACCTGAAAAACCTATAAAAGGAAGAAATAAATTCAATCTATTTAAGATGGCATAAAGCCTTTCCACTAGGGATTATTAGCATTAAAGCTCTTTTTCTACATTCGGTAAGGAATGATAGAATGTTTTTTAAGTTTAATTTCTTAAACTCAGATTCGCTTAAAGCGTAAGATCCCAGAGTACGAAAACGTAGTCTGGCAAATGAGGGACAGTTACATATAAGATGGAAGGGATCTTCCACATCTGATTCACAACTATCACATACTGGAGATTCAGCACGCTGAATGTTGTACATGTGATAGTTGAGTTTACAATGACCGGAGAGTGCTCTGATCAAGATGCTGCAATGAGATTTATTTAAAGTTAATAAGTAACTCGATATGATTGGAGATGGTTTTTCTAAAAATAATTTTGTTTGACGACAAGTGTCCAACTCTTCCCAGTATCGTTCATGCTGGTTAGAGGACCAAGTTTGAATTTGGTTTCTGAACCAACATGGTGATATTGGGACAGCCGGCTCTGGTCCGTAAAATTCCTTTTCCGACCCAGCTCTAGCCAGTTCGTCGGCGCATTCGTTTCCAAAAATTCCCTTATGTCCGGGTACCCATAGAAGGTTTAATCCATTGCCTTCAGCAAGTTCTTCGATTGCTTTCCGGCATGCGATTACCAGTTTTGATCTAGAACTGGAAGCACTGAGTGATTTGATAGCTGCTTGGCTATCTGAACAGAAATATATTGTTCTGAACATAATCTTCTTTTGAAGTGCAATTTGCACTCCACACATAATAGCATATAGCTCAGCCTGAAAGACTGTACAATATTTTCCTAGAGGTTGAGCATATTCTATGTTCAACTCGTGACAGTAAATTCCTGCACCTGCACGGCCGTTTGATAATGAACCGTCAGTATAGAATACAATATGAGAGGACATTTGGTCCTCTACGAAACCTGATAACCATTCTTGAGGAGAAGGAAATTTGACTTTAAACCCCATGTAGGGAAAACTACTCGAGAGTGTTAAATCGTTTGGCGCTAGATTAAACTTGTTTAATCTAACTAATTCAGGCCACACATTTGTATGACTCGATGATCTTTCGATATTTCCTGACAGCCAGAGACCAACTGCCTGTAGACGAAAAGCACATGAGAAGGCTTCCTGTTTTAGGAACAAGTGTAGAGGTTTGATAGAAAACAGAGCCTCTAGTGCTGCAGTAGGAGTTGTAGTGAACGATCCGGACATCCCCAAAAGACACATTCTTTGAAGGTGATTTAGTTTAGTCCGAACTGTTGCAACTTCTCCTTTCTGCCACCACACTAGACACCCATAGGCCAGAATTGGTCTTACTATTGTGGAGTAAATCCAGTGAATATGTTTGGGTTTGAGTCCCCAGTTTTTCCCGATTGCACGTCGGCATTGTCCGAAGGCCATGCATGCTTTTTTGATTCTGAATTCGATGTGATCAGACCAGTTTAATTTGGAGTCAAGAATGACACCCAAATATTTAACTTGATCAGACACGGTGATTTCGGAACCATAGAACAGCAGAGGGCGCACCCCGCGGGTGATACGTTTTTTAGTAAATAAAACAATATTAGTTTTTAGAGGATTAACTGAAAGTTCTACATGAGAACACCATCGTTCAACAGAGCGCAGAGCTTGTTGCATTATATCAAATAATGTGCTTATGCACAAACCTCTTACCAGCAGAAGATAATCATCAGCGAACCCATAGGTTGGTATTCCACGGTCATTGAGTTTTCTCAACAAGCCGTCTGCAACTAGGTTCCACAAAAGAGGTGATAGTACACCTCCCTGTGGACAACCACGTGTGCTAACTTTTGTTATTGAAGCCTGTCTTAAAGACGAATGAAGATTCCTGTTACTTAGCATTGCGCTAATCCAGTTAGTTATAACACTAGGCACTCCATGAAGTAGTGCCGCATCCATTATTGATGTAAACGAGACATTATCAAATGCTCCTTCTATGTCTAGAAATGCTCCTAGACATGATTCTTTCTGTGAAAAACTATTTTCAATATTGTGTACTACGTTGTGCAGAAGAGTTAATGTTGATTTTCCTGTTTGGTATGCATGTTGTGTCGCATTAAGCGGATGTTGGACAAGGCATTCTCGCCTGATATGATGATCAATTAAACGTTCAAGTGCTTTTAATAGAAATGAACTTTGACTAATAGGACGAAAGCTTTTGGCTTCGTCGTATGATGATCGTCCCCCTTTAGGGATGAATTTCACGGCTATCTGCCGCCAAAGTTTAGGAATATATCCATGAGCAAAACTGCTTATCATTATTTTTCTTAATATGTGTTTGAAATGATCGAAACCTTTTTGAAGCAAAACTGGAAATAAACCGTCACTTCCAGGAGATTTGTATTGAGCAAAACCATCGATTGCCCATTTGATCGATTCTGTAGTAACTATTTTCCGAGCAAAATGCAAGGAATCTAGACTTCCAGAAAAGAACTCAGGCTCTAACGATAAATCTTGATCAACACATCCTGGAAAGTGAGTATTGAATAGACAACTTAATGTTTCTTCGTCGTTTGATGTATAATCACCACTAGGGGTTTTAAGGTATGAAACCTGATAATCTTTTGATTTGGCTAAGACTTTATTTAACCTACTTGCTTCGTGCAAGCTTGAAATGTTTGTGCAGTAGCTCTGCCAACTTGAGCGTTCGGCAGCTCTTGTTGCTTTCCGGTAAGCTCTACGAGCCAACTTGAAAGCATCAAAACCTTCCGAGCGCCTTCGGTTCCAAGAGCGTCTGCAGTTTTTTCGTAATTTACTAAGATTTGAGTTCCACCATGGTGTACTGTTTTTGTTGAATTTCAACGTTCGTAAGGGGCACGCTTCTTCATAAGAATTTAAAATAATTTCGGTGGTTTTTGCAACCACTTCATCCAACTCAGAAGGAGTAGTAATTTCAGGTGTAAATCCATGAAATTTAATAGCAATATGCTCCAAATATAGGTCCCAATTAGTTGTTCTTGGGTTTCTGAATGTAATTGTTTCTAAAAACTCACCTGAGTGTTCAAAATAGATAAACCTGTGGTCAGAAATCGATTCTTCGTTAGGCACATGCCAATTTGAAATTTTCTGAGAAATTGTTCTAGAACAAAGTGTGATGTCAATCACCTCTTCTGTGTCACACCTAACAAAAGTTGGTTTATTTCCTACATTTAGAATTTCTAAATCAGTGCTGCTTAAATATTCCATTAAATTTAAGCCTCTCAGATTGATATCTGAGCTACCCCATACAAAATGATGGGCATTGGCATCACAGCCAATTACAAGAGGTATATTTTGTGATTCACAGAATGAAATGACATTTTTTAAATCATCCGTAGGGGATGATTGTTCATATGGTGAGTATGCTGAACAGTAGACGTATTTTCTATCAGGCAGCGAAACCTGAACGACGCAAATATCTCTTGTTGTTAGATTGGGTATAAGTGTTGCATTTAAAGAATTGTTTATCAATATACATGCACGAGGCATAATTCGGGCATTAGTCATTCCAATTACACTGAACACAGTAAAGTTTGGTTTGAGCAAATTCCCTAAGTAAAAAGTTCCATTTCGGAAATAGGGTTCTTGGACCAAGGCGATTGATGCAGTTCCATTAAGGATTAAACGACATAAGTTCAGTGTAGCGGTTCTTTTGTGCTGCAGATTTATCTGTGCAACCTTAATAGAAAGCATTTCTATCAAAGAATTCCACACATATTTCCATCACACACAAGAACCTCTGCACCTTCATATCGACGCATGAAGCGGGGTATCCGATACAGGATGAAAATTTTAAAATCGTGTGTATAATCTGAATCCCACGAGTTGCCAGGAAAAATACGGCCCTTTGCACCAGTGCCTGGCTATAGTGCAGACCTTAACAACGTTCTGCTTAAGATAGGATTATTATACACCCTCCTACCCCCACTTTGGGGCCCGCAGGTACAGAACCACCTTGAAGCGGGTGTTTACAAAATTTAGGAGAATACAACTCGTGCATGCGCATTAATAGCAATAAGCACAATTGGTGAATCCTCCCTGAAGAAACTTGGCTTGGAACCAAGCCAAGGTTCCCCCCTCCCAATGTGATAGTCGCATTTGAAGAATGACTAACGCATATGGGAAGTACTGGATAAGTCGCCTTTTACGACGTGGACCAGTATCCCAGTGGTAGTATTCTATAAGCCGCCACCACACAGCCAATCTTTTCAATAACTTTGGAAGATTAAAATTTGATCTTATAGTGTACAAAAAAGCTTGAATTGTCGCTTGGGCTGGATCATGGTTATGATCAGGATTAAAGATTAAAATTGAGGCGGTCTTGAAATAAGGATTTATATCAGGTTCAAGATTAAGATCAGGAACAGAATCTTGATCTTTAACTAAACCAATATCTGGATCAATATTGGAATCAGGATCTGGATCAGAAACAAGACCATAATCTTAATCAGGATCGGAATATCTCAACCATTAGCAAGATCAGTGACAGTGCCATCAAGATAAGAATTTTTATCAAGATAAGGAACATCATCTGAATCAGGATCTGAAGCTGGATTCTCAGCTTAATTTACAGTTCAAAGTAAACAACAATATCGGGGTCAAATCTAGGATAAAGATTTTGATAAGGATCAGAAACAGTTGAAATCCAAGAACTGAAATTGGATGTTGAATAAAAATCCATTGAAAACAGAGATATGTTATCATCATAAGCAACAAAATTTTATTTAGCTATCCTCTCTGAATCTTGCTTGAAGAATACAAACGTTTTTATGTTCCTTTTTTGAACATTTTGGGAATTATGAACATTTTTTAAAACACGACTTTCCCAAGCTACATCCTCGTTTGCTGCCTTGGGGGCGATTCGATATTTTCACTTTTCTTGGGTTGCTTTTATTCTTGCGGCTGCTGGCGGCTAGCGGCTGCTAACTCTTCAACCGGAAAAGCTCCGTATCGGAACATGTGCAAAGTCCCAACAGCATCCCTTATCGCTCCTCCCACCCTATTTCCGCTTACTCTGGCTCTGGCTTTCAGACACAGAGTCCTATTCCCACTACTCATTTTCCATATCTCTGTCAAACTTTTGACATTTTTTTCCTTTCCCGAGTTCCTCTGGAGACTGGACACAGTGCCCGATATGCAGAATGCAACAAATTAAAACCATTTTTGGTTTCTAATCACAAGTGCTTAGAACTGGTTTATGTTTAACACGGATTTGGGGTTAAATTATTTCGTGACATTTCGACAGCAATTAAAATTTTGTTTCATATTTGAGACATTGAGTCTGTCGAGAAAAAAGGTGGGGGAGAAAAAACTGTCATCACCGACTTGTCGCGCTCGCACCAAACGGGAGACGAGCCATTTCATGGACAAGATAAGTCCTAGACCAGGCACCATCATACTCAGACTGGGATGTTTCCTTCCCTTTTTCCTCCTCGTAGCTCCCATTCGACACCTTCCAATAGCAGATTGAGGTCAAACTCCATCCAAACAAGATTTCGTCTGTAGGTCGAACGGAAAATGCATTAGATCGAGATGATGGCCATTTCCTCCGACCACTCCGAATCCCTCGCTGTTATCCACCCCTTCCAGGATCCAAGCCGTTGGTTATTCCTATCTAACGAACCCTCAGCTCTTGGTCAGGAAATGACTGGACCCACAACCCCCGCCTGGTTTCGATTCAAGGATTCCATCGGATGGCAGTTCTTCTCCTTTCAACGCATCCAGTAGCATCGATGTACTACATCATCATCCTTTCCCGGGGTTTCCGGTGTTATTACTATACGACGGTCGAGACTCTTTTCTCTCCCCGGAGGTTTGACTGACCAGCTTCTGGCTCCTGGCTATCCATCCTCAAAGTACAGCACAGCTTTCAACTGGGTTGGACGCTTCTTGTGTGTGGGCGTGTGGCATACCGGCAGGGGTTTCGTTGGAAGTTGGAAGGTATCAAATCACCCTGCCAGGAGCCAGAAGCCTGAATTCAGGCGTTGGGTTGGGTTTCGTGCATGTGTGAGTCTGCCGGCAGTATGGAAAAGTGTGCTCGGTAATTGTGTTTTGAGATTAATGGGACATATTTCACGCTTGGTAACGCTGAATGATGCAAGGTCTTGTCCAATCTGACTGGCTATTAACTGGCGATTTGTGATTTTCCCTACTATAGCTTATTGAGACACAAATCGTCTCGTTTTGGCCTGGTGACCGCCATAAATGATGGCCGTCTTCTGTTGATGTTCTTTTGATGAATGATTAAGATTTTTTGGTATATTTTTTCTGCAATTGATTTTGTGGTTTGTATAAGAAATCACGGAGCTGATTAAACGGCTAAGTTCACCTAAATCTGATTTACAATGCCAGGCGTTATTGACTTTAAGTTAAGTTATGCTATATCGCAATAACATATTTAGAAGAATTTTCTATCTATTGGCAGATAGATAAGCATTTACGCTATGGTGGAAATCGATGTATTGGAAATATCTAATCATCTTCCTCAAGAATCGATTGAAATAATTGTCCAAAAAAAATGTGAAATTTCCTTGCTTAACTCAGAGATAACGCCAAAACCTCCAAAAATAGTTCCCGGTTCAGAATTCTGTTTCAGTTTTTCCAGATTTTTTATGCTTGTTGATAGAAATTCCTTTCTAAACATTAAATTTTACTCATTCCAAAGGTTCTGGCTCCATACTAATAAAATCTCAAATGCATATCTGATTGCATTTTTCGGATTCTGTATCCAGCTTCGGATTTTTGATATTTGGTTCGAACCATCATTAAAAAAACAGATATGAAAAGCTTTTTTGTAATTGTTCAAATTTGGTTTTGTATTTTTTTTCCAAATTGGAAACAATATTTTCGAAACACATATGCGTTTTCAATAATTTTCTAAATTATAAAAAAATCAATTAGAAACCATCCTGGAGTTAATTTTATTTTGAAGTTCCCACACTCAATTCATTAAAATCCCATTAAAAAAAAAAGTTGAAATTTATTTCTTTTGCGAAATCCAAACATTATAAAGCTTCAAAATGGCAATTCAGAATTGAAAATTAATATCATGAAAAGATTTAATAAAAATAATAAATTCAGATTGAAACCCCTATCATTCTAGTTCAAATTATAGGTTCATGGTGGAGAGTCTTAAACAAATTTCAATTCTTGGAATGTTATAGAAATGCTGATTTGAAACAAAATTCTGGAATAGTTTTGTTTGATATTTTAGAAATCGCATTGAAGCTCGAAAACTATTCTAAAATTCAAATTCTGTGCTAAGGTGCAGAATTAAGATTTAAAATTAAGTTTACAATCAAGATAGATTAATCAAGATGACTTTTTCGCTCAGGAGTTTATATTCCAAGAGTTTGAACACATATAAATTTTATTGTTAGTTAAAATTCAAAATTTCATTTTTTTTCAACAAGAATGATGCTTGTTTTGTCATTTTTTTAAAGGAAAATTGTAATTTGATTTTTTTAAAGCATCCACGATACAGGATTTTAATTTTGAAATTGATTTTCAAAAACAAATCTATTTTACTTTTGAAAATTTTATATATTTTGTTGAGTATCTTAAGAAAAAAAATTTTTTCTTTGTTCAAATTAAATAAGTTTGGTTTAAAGGTTTTTTTTGTGATTTCAAAGAATTGTTTTGTAACCAAAATGTTCCTAAAATAAAAACAGCTTTAAATTTCAAAGGTTTAAGGATCTATTTTCAAAATTTTCCCTTATCTATTTTATACGAAAAAGTGTTAATGTAAAAGAACTTGAAATTGGATAATCAAGTAGTATAAACAAACTCTCACTAATTTGTATTCTTCATGCATTGATTAACTACTAAATTTATAGTTTTGGAAAGCTTGTTATGTGACTCAAATACTGATTTTCGACAAAATTTTTCTCAGAGTTTATTCAAAGTCGAAGAAAAATAAATCGAAAAGCATGGTTTAGGAATAAGGCTATAAATCAATTATAAGGTGTCGAAAAAATTTCACTAAGTACGTAGGAAAGCTGAAATGAGATGCTATATGCTACCCATATGAAAATACTGTTTATTTTTTTTAAAGATCGTGGTCACAAAAATGTTAAAAAGTGGTGTAGTAATAGAACTGTTTGATGAAAAAACAGCCTAAGCTGTTCCATTGAACGAAGTGAAAAAATGAATAATTATTGGTAAGGTGACGCATTTTGATTCATTTTTGCATCTTCAGATCCTCGAAATATAAAACACAGAAATTTTGATGACTTATTTAAGGAAGCTGTTTTTCGAACACTTTATCAATCTACCTTAACTGAGACAATTCTAGCACCTAAAATTGACTTAACACTGGATATTGAGTATGTTAATGCAGCGATTTTACATTCAAAAACCTTAATACACAAGAATGCTAATTTAAAACCGGTTCTAGTGATGAAATGCAAAACTTGACCAAAATATGTTTAATAATTTCATTAATTTCATTTTTGTCATTTTTGTCATTTTTGTCATTTTTGTCATTTTTGTCATTTTTGGCATTTTTGTCATTTTTGTCATTTTTGTCATTTTTGTCATTTTTGTCATTTTTGTCATTTTTGTCATTTTTGTCATTTTTGTCATTTTTGTCATTTTTGTCAATTTCGTCATTTTTGTCATTTTTGTCATTTTCGTCATTTTCGTCATTTTTTTCATTTTTGTCATTTTTGTCATTTTGGTCTTTTTTTCATTTTTTTCATTTTTGTCATTTTTGTCAATTTTGTCATTCTTGCCATTTTTGTCATTTTTGTCATTTTTGTCATTTTGGCATTTTTGTCATTTTTGTCATTTTTGTCATTTTTGTCATTTTTGTCATTTTTGTCATTTTTGTCATTTTTGTCATTTTTGTCATTTTTGTCATTTTTGTCATTTTTGTCATTTTTGTCATTTTTGTCATTTTTGTCATTTTTGTCATTTTTGTCATTTTTGTCATTTTTGTCATTTTTGTCATTTTTGTCATTTTTGTCATTTTTGTCATTTTTGTCATTTTTGTCATTTTTGTCATTTTTGTCATTTTTGTCATTTTTGTCATTTTTGTCATTTTTGTCATTTTTGTCATTTTTGTCATTTTTGTCATTTTTGTCATTTTTGTCATTTTTGTCATTTTTGTCATTTTTGTCATTTTTGTCATTTTTGTCATTTTTGTCATTTTTGTCATTTTTGGCATTTTTGTCATTTTTGGCATTTTTGTCATTTTTGTCATTTTTGTCATTTTTGTCATTTTTGTCATTTTTGTCATTTTTGTCATTTTTGTCATTTTTGTCATTTTTGTCATTTTTGTCATTTTTGTCATTTTTGTCATTTTTGTCATTTTTGTCATTTTTGTCATTTTTGTCATTTTTACATTCGATTTTACATTCAAAAACCTTAATACACAAGAATGCTAATTTAAAACCGGTTCTAGTGATGAAATGCAAAACTTGACCAAAATATGTTTAATAATTTCATTAATTTCATTTTTGTCATTTTTGTCATTTTTGTCATTTTTGTCATTTTTGTCATTTTTGTCATTTTTGTCATTTTTGTCATTTTTGTCATTTTTGTCATTTTTGTCATTTTTGTCATTTTTGTCATTTTTGTCATTTTTGTCATTTTTGTCATTTTTGTCATTTTTGTCATTTTTGTCATTTTTGTCATTTTTGTCATTTTTGTCATTTTTGTCAATTTCGTCATTTTTGTCATTTTTGTCATTTTCGTCATTTTCGTCATTTTTTTCATTTTTGTCATTTTGGTCTTTTTTTCATTTTTTTCATTTTTGTCATTTTTGTCAATTTTGTCATTCTTGCCATTTTTGTCATTTTTGTCATTTTTGTCATTTTTGTCATTTTTGTCATTTTTGTCATTTTTGTCATTTTTGTCATTTTTGTCATTTTTGTCATTTTTGTCATTTTTGTCATTTTTGTCATTTTTGTCATTTTTGTCATTTTTGTCATTTTTGTCATTTTTGTCATTTTTGTCATTTTTGTCATTTTTGTCATTTTTGTCATTTTTGTCATTTTTGTCATTTTTGTCATTTTTGTCATTTTTGTAATTTTTGTCATTTTTGTCATTTTTGTCATTTTTGTCATTTTTGTCATTTTTGTCATTTTTGTCATTTTTGTCATTTTTGTCATTTTTGTCATTTTTGTCATTTTTGTCATTTTTGTCATTTTTGTCATTTTTGTCATTTTTGTCATTTTTGTCATTTTTGTCATTTTTGTCATTTTTGTCATTTTTGTCATTTTTGTCATTTTTGTCATTTTTGTCATTTTTGTCATTTTTGTCATTTTTGTCATTTTTGTCATTTTTGTCATTTTTGTCATTTTTGTCAATTTCGTCATTTTTGTCATTTTTGTCATTTTCGTCATTTTCGTCATTTTTTTCATTTTTGTCATTTTTGTCATTTTGGTCTTTTTTTCATTTTTTTCATTTTTGTCATTTTTGTCAATTTTGTCATTCTTGCCATTTTTGTCATTTTTGTCATTTTTGTCATTTTTGTCATTTTTTGTCATTTTTGTCATTTTTGTCATTTTTGTCATTTTTGTCATTTTTGTCATTTTTGTCATTTTTGTCATTTTTGTCATTTTTGTCATTTTTGTCATTTTTGTCATTTTTGTCATTTTTGTCATTTTTGTCATTTTTGTCATTTTTGTCATTTTTGTCATTTTTGTCATTTTTGTCATTTTTGTCATTTTTGTCATTTTTGTCATTTTTGTCATTTTTGTCATTTTTGTCATTTTTGTCATTTTTGTCATTTTTGTCATTTTTGTCATTTTTGTCATTTTTGTCATTTTTGTCATTTTTGTCATTTTTGTCATTTTTGTCATTTTTGTCATTTTTGTCATTTTTGTCATTTTTGTCATTTTTGTCATTTTTGTCATTTTTGTCATTTTTGTCATTTTTGTCATTTTTGTCATTTTTGTCATTTTTGTCATTTTTGTCATTTTTGTCATTTTTGTCAATTTCGTCATTTTTGTCATTTTTGTCATTTTCGTCATTTTCGTCATTTTTTTCATTTTTGTCATTTTTGTCATTTTGGTCTTTTTTTCATTTTTTTCATTTTTGTCATTTTTGTCAATTTTGTCATTCTTGCCATTTTTGTCATTTTTGTCATTTTTGTCATTTTTGTCATTTTTGTCATTTTTGTCATTTTTGTCATTTTTGTCATTTTTGTCATTTTTGTCATTTTTGTCATTTTTGTCATTTTTGTCATTTTTGTCATTTTTGTCATTTTTGTCATTTTTGTCATTTTTGTCATTTTTGTCATTTTTGTCATTTTTGTCATTTTTGTCATTTTTGTCATTTTTGTCATTTTTGTCATTTTTGTCATTTTTGTCATTTTTGTCATTTTTGTCATTTTTGTCATTTTTGTCATTTTTGTCATTTTTGTCATTTTTGTCATTTTTGTCATTTTTGTCATTTTTGGCATTTTTGTCATTTTTGGCATTTTTGTCATTTTTGTCATTTTTGTCATTTTTGTCATTTTTGTCATTTTTGTCATTTTTGTCATTTTTGTCATTTTTGTCATTTTTGTCATTTTTGTCATTTTTGTCATTTTTGTCATTTTTGTCATTTTTTGTCATTTTTGTCATTTTTGTCATTTTTGTCATTTTTGTCATTTTTGTCATTTTTGTCATTTTTGTCATTTTTGTCATTTTTGTCATTTTTGTCATTTTTGTCATTTTTGTCATTTTTGTCATTTTTGTCATTTTTGTCATTTTTGTCATTTTTGTCATTTTTGTCATTTTTGTCATTTTTGTCATTTTTGTCATTTTTGTCATTTTTGTCATTTTTGTCATTTTTGTCATTTTTGTCATTTTTGTCATTTTTGTCATTTTTGTCATTTTTGTCATTTTTGTCATTTTTGTCATTTTTGTCATTTTTGTCATTTTTGTCATTTTTGTCATTTTTGTCATTTTTGTCATTTTTGTCATTTTTGTCATTTTTGTCATTTTTGTCATTTTTGTCATTTTTGTCATTTTTGTCATTTTTGTCATTTTTGTCATTTTTGTCATTTTTGTCATTTTTGTCATTTTTGTTATTTTTGTCATTTTTGTCATTTTTGTCATTTTTGTCATTTTTGTCATTTTTGTCATTTTTGTCATTTTTGTCATTTTTGTCATTTTTGTCATTTTTGTCATTTTTGTCATTTTTGTCATTTTTGTCATTTTTGTCATTTTTGTCATTTTTGTCATTTTTGTCATTTTTGTCATTTTTGTCATTTTTGTCATTTTTGTCATTTTTGTCATTTTTGTCATTTTTGTCATTTTTGTCATTTTTGTCATTTTTGTCATTTTTGTCATTTTTGTCATTTTTGTCATTTTTGTCATTTTTGTCATTTTTGTCATTTTTGTCATTTTTGTCATTTTTGTCATTTTTGTCATTTTTGTAATTTTTGTAATTTTTGTCATTTTTGTCATTTTTGTCATTTTTGTCATTTTTGTCATTTTTGTCATTTTTGTCATTTTTGTCATTTTTGTCATTTTTGTCATTTTTGTCATTTTTGTCATTTTTGTCATTTTTGTCATTTTTGTCATTTTTGTCATTTTTGTCATTTTTGTCATTTTTGTCATTTTTGTCATTTTTGTCATTTTTGTCATTTTTGTCATTTTTGTCATTTTTGTCATTTTTGTCATTTTTGTCATTTTTGTCATTTTTGTAATTTTTGTCATTTTTGTCATTTTTGTCATTTTTGTAATTTTTGTCATTTTTGTCATTTTTGCCATTTTTGTCATTTTTGTCATTTTTGTCATTTTTGTCATTTTTGTCATTTTTGTCATTTTTGTCATTTTTGTCATTTTTGTCATTTTTGTCATTTTTTGTCATTTTTGTCATTTTTGTCATTTTTGTCATTTTTGTCATTTTTGTCATTTTTGTCATTTTTGTCATTTTTGTCATTTTTGTCATTTTTGTCATTTTTGTCATTTTTGTCATTTTTGTCATTTTTGTCATTTTTGTCATTTTTGTCATTTTTGTCATTTTTGTCATTTTTGTCATTTTTGTCATTTTTGTCATTTTTGTCATTTTTGTCATTTTTGTCATTTTTGTCATTTTTGTCATTTTTGTCATTTTTGTCATTTTTGTCATTTTTGTCATTTTTGTCATTTTTGTCATTTTTGTCATTTTTGTCATTTTTTCATTTTTGTCATTTTTGTCATTTTTGTCATTTTTGTCATTTTTGTCATTTTTGTCATTTTTGTCATTTTTGTCATTTTTGTCATTTTTGTCATTTTTGTCATTTTTGTCATTTTTGTCATTTTTGTCATTTCTGTCATTTTTGTCATTTTTGTCATTTTTGTCATTTTTGTCATTTTTGTCATTTTTGTCATTTTTGTCATTTTTGTCATTTTTGTCATTTTTGTCATTTTTGTCATTTTTGTCATTTTTGTCATTTTTGTCATTTTTGTCATTTTTGTCATTTTTGTCATTTTTGTCATTTTTGTCATTTTTGTCATTTTTGTCATTTTTGTCATTTTTGTCATTTTTGTCATTTTTGTCATTTTTGTCATTTTTGTCATTTTTGTCATTTTTGTCATTTTTGTCATTTTTGTCATTTTTGTCATTTTTGTCATTTTTGTCATTTTTGTCATTTTTGTCATTTTTGTCATTTTTGTCATTTTTGTCATTTTTGTCATTTTTGTCATTTTTGTCATTTTTGTCATTTTTGTCATTTTTGTCATTTTTGTCAATTTCGTCATTTTTGTCATTTTTGTCATTTTCGTCATTTTCGTCATTTTTTTCATTTTTTTCATTTTTGTCATTTTTGTCATTTTGGTCTTTTTTTCATTTTTGTCATTTTTGTCAATTTTGTCATTCTTGCCATTTTTGTCATTTTTGTCATTTTTGTCATTTTTGTCATTTTTGTCATTTTTGTCATTTTTGTCATTTTTGTCATTTTTGTCATTTTTGTCATTTTTGTCATTTTTGTCATTTTTGTCATTTTTGTCATTTTTGTCATTTTTGTCATTTTTGTCATTTTTGTCATTTTTGTCATTTTTGTCATTTTTGTCATTTTTGTCATTTTTGTCATTTTTGTCATTTTTGTCATTTTTGTCATTTTTGTCATTTTTGTCATTTTTGTCATTTTTGTCATTTTTGTCATTTTTGTCATTTTTGTCATTTTTGTCATTTTTGTCATTTTTGTCATTTTTGTCATTTTTGTCATTTTTGTCATTTTTGTCATTTTTGTCATTTTTGTCATTTTTGTCATTTTTGTCATTTTTGTCATTTTTGTCATTTTTGTCATTTTTGTCATTTTTGTCATTTTTGTCATTTTTGTCATTTTTGTCATTTTTGTCATTTTTGTCATTTTTGTCATTTTTGTCATTTTTGTCATTTTTGTCATTTTTGTCATTTTTGTCATTTTTGTCATTTTTGTCATTTTTGTCATTTTTGTCATTTTTGTCATTTTTGTCATTTTTGTCATTTTTGTCATTTTTGTCATTTTTGTCATTTTTGTCATTTTTGTCATTTTTGTCATTTTTGTCATTTTTGTCATTTTTGTCATTTTTGTCATTTTTGTCATTTTTGTCATTTTTGTCATTTTTGTCATTTTTGTCATTTTTGTCATTTTTGTCATTTTTGTCATTTTTGTCATTTTTGTCATTTTTGTCATTTTTGTCATTTTTGTCATTTTTGTCATTTTTGTCATTTTTGTCATTTTTGTCATTTTTGTCATTTTTGTCATTTTTGTCATTTTTGTCATTTTTGTCATTTTTGTCATTTTTGTCATTTTTGTCATTTTTGTCATTTTTGTCATTTTTGTCATTTTTGTCATTTTTGTCATTTTTGTCATTTTTGTCATTTTTGTCATTTCTGTCATTTTTGTCATTTTTGTCATTTTTGTCATTTTTGTCATTTTTGTCATTTTTGTCATTTTTGTCATTTTTGTCATTTTTGTCATTTTTGTTATTTTTGTTATTTTTGTCATTTTTGTCATTTTTGTCATTTTTGTCATTTTTGTCATTTTTGTCATTTTTGTCATTTTTGGCATTTTTGTCATTTTTGTCATTTTTGTCATTTTTGTCATTTTTGTCATTTTTGTCATTTTTGTCATTTTTGTCATTTTTGTCATTTTTGTCATTTTTGTCATTTTTGTCATTTTTGTCATTTTTGTCATTTCTGTCATTTTTGTCATTTTTGTCATTTTTGTCATTTTTGTCATTTTTGTCATTTTTGTCATTTTTGTCATTTTTGTCATTTTTGTCATTTTTGTCATTTTTGTCATTTTTGTCATTTTTGTCATTTTTGTCATTTTTGTCATTTTTGTCATTTTTGTCATTTTTGTCATTTTTGTCATTTTTGTCATTTTTGTCATTTTTGTCATTTTTGTCATTTTTGTCATTTTTGTCATTTTTGTCATTTTTGTCATTTTTGTCATTTTTGTCATTTTTGTCATTTTTGTCATTTTTGTCATTTTTGTCATTTTTGTCATTTTTGTCATTTTTGTCATTTTTGTCATTTTTGTCATTTTTGTCATTTTTGTCATTTTTGTCATTTTTGTCATTTTTGTCATTTTTGTCATTTTTGTCATTTTTGTCATTTTTGTCATTTTTGTCATTTTTGTCATTTTTGTCATTTTTGTCATTTTTGTCATTTTTGTCATTTTTGTCATTTTTGTCTTTTTTGTCATTTTTGTCATTTTTGTCATTTTTGTCATTTTTGTCATTTTTGTCATTTTTGTCATTTTTGTCATTTTTGTCATTTTTGTCATTTTTGTCATTTTTGTCATTTTTGTCATTTTTGTCATTTTTGTCATTTTTGTCATTTTTGTCATTTTTGTCATTTTTGTTATTTTTGTTATTTTTGTCATTTTTGTCATTTTTGTCATTTTTGTCATTTTTGTCATTTTTGTCATTTTTGTCATTTTTGTCATTTCTGTCATTTTTGTCATTTTTGTCACTTTTGTCATTTTTGTCATTTTTGTCATTTTTGTCATTTTTGTCATTTTTGTCATTTTTGTCATTTTTGTCATTTTTGTCATTTTTGTCATTTTTGTCATTTTTGTCATTTTTGTCATTTTTTGTCATTCTGAGTGTTAAAATATTTGAACTTGAAGATCTTCCACTTTCCATAGAGTTTTTCAAATCATTGAATTCCTTAGTAAGTGCTAAATTTACAATTCTAAAATTCCTCTCCAAGACCAGAGTTTTACTACAATTCAACCAGCTTTCTAATTTGTTCAATTCATGATTTAAGTCCCCAAAGCTCATTGCAACCGGGCAAGACAGCACTCGATCATATCCAACGAATGGTAACTCTTAATGCCCTTGAATCCAATCGCTCTCACTTCTGCCAAATCCCCGACCCAGATGCTGGAGAAAAGCAAACAAAATACCTGAACGACTGCTGCTACTCAATGGCAGAAAGTGCGGTAGAGAAAATCCCAAACAATTGAAAAGGAAAAACATGTTTATTTAGAAGATGAATCCGGATAATCACCCTTTCGTTCGTGTGTCATGTGTCCACCCTCGGTCGGTCGGTCGGTCGATGGCCAATACTCGAGACAGAGCATTTGGAACCATCAACCTACTGTTTCGTGTTGGCGTTGGTTCAGAAAAGGGCTACAGACAGTTCAGCTGTCGATGATGTTGTTGATGCTACTGCTGGTTCTCGACTCGTCATAGAGTTCCGTATCGGATATCTGCTCACAAGTTCACACATCAGCAAACACCTTGAGCTCTTTGCTTTCCGAAAGGTTAAACTTCTCGATGGACAATGCTTTCTTTTATTATCTTGGCCGAAAAGGGGTGAGCTAGCCAGTGATGCCAAAATAAGGAAACTTGTTTTAACGTTTTTGGTTTATTCATTCTTTTTCAGTTGATTATCTGACTATTATACGAATAGTTTTCAAAAAATTGCATGTATCTATACTAGATCAGAATTGGTGAAATCGTACTAGCCTCCTCCTAAGCAATATCCTCTTTCTAGACTTTAATCCGAAAATAAACCATTCTAGTTACCCAATGGCTTATGGTGCTCAAATTAACCATTTAATAATACAGACCCCGTTCGTTTTTGGCAACATTCGATTTTGGCAACTTTCGATTTTGGCAACATCCGATTTTGGCACATGTGCCAAAATCGAACGGTTTTCAGGAACAGCATTACAATTTAGTTTTCGTTATAACAGGACCAATTTAAATCAGACAAATACCACTAATACGTTTTTGTGTTCTGAAATGGTGATAAAATGCAACAATACAAACAAAAGTTTTAAAAAAAAATTATTAAGTACTAAAAAATGACAAAAAGATGAAGAATTCAATAAGTTAAAAAACAAATTCAAACAAAAGACTGAAAATGACTAAAAACAACAAAAAAATGATGAAGAACGAAAAAAACAGCAAATATGACAAATGAAAACAAACATTTTAAACATAACAAGATAAGTGCAAAATGCATCAAAAACATAATGAAAAAAAAAATCAAAAATTACTAGGAATGGTCGGAAATTGACTAAAAATAACGTTTTTGATAATAATTTTAGTTATTTTCTAAAAATAACTGATATAAAAGTGGATTTTGGCAACACAAAATGTACGAGCGTGTTGCCAAAATCGAACTGGGTCTGTATTTGAAATATTATTAAAACAATATCGCGTTAAGAAATGTTTTCTGGTATCAAATATACTTTACCATGGCACTTTCAAACAAATATTCAATGCAAAGTGAGATGGTCCAGAAGAAATATGTTTAAAAAAGGATTTTGAAAAATCCCGGTGATATTTCCGCCAACAAACCAAAAACTGCGCTAAATGGGACTAGATTTTTTTCTATCCTTAAGCTGAGTTTTAGATTAAATTCCGTCACCGTGCAGTTACACGGAAAATTTCGCCGCTCCCCTTATCTCGTTCGTAAAATTTTGTGAACAAGATCTGTGAACTGTCACCAAAAAAGAGAATCACGTCATCGTAAATCGACCCATACACTTTCGAAGAGAAACACTGGCTGCACTGCCAAAGAACGCAGCCATCGGAAAGCGAAGGTGAAACGAGCTTCTGCAGCATCCAGCAATGGAAGAGGGTTTCCCATTGATTGGAAAAGGTTGAACCTCGCCGCATTCTCTATCTCTTCCATTGAAACCAGTGAGTGGTGGGTAGTTGATGTCCCGGTTCTTGGCCTTGAGCCAACAACTACCGACAATTCCCAGCAAATTCCGCCCACAACAACACGACCCAATATTTGACATTGCCATTGAACGGGCGGGAAATTCAAGCAAACTCGGCGACCAACCCATCGACCAACCCAAGGAGACTTCTGGAATCGATTGATATTTTGTGCTAATCGAGACAAATGATGACAAATGCGATTGTAAGCCCTTTCGGACTTTTTTTTTCTTTTCTGGCACATCTTTCGACCGGTTGCACCCAAAAGGTCTTCCCGATCATTACCGAAACTTTTCGAATGGACCGAAATTGATTTTTTCCCCAGCAGCCAAGTCGAGTGTTATTTTTTGCCGCTCTCAAATTCAAATCGAAGTGAATGAATGCGTGCTGAAGTTCACCGAATCGGGTTCTTTTGGTTTTCCTTTTCTCCATTCTGGTGGATCCTTTTTCTCCTTGATTGACCACATTGATGTTACGCTTGGGGAAAATGTGGGCTCCCGAGCTCCAAACGGAAGGGATTTTCCAGAGGAAATTAAATTTCAGCTCTGATGAGGCTAATGGATCGTATAATGGTGTAAGCCGGTTTCCTTTTTTATTTCAAGAAAGATATCCAAAAAATTGGATCCCAGAACGTAGTAATGAGGCTGATGAGCGTTTCTAAAAATGGAGCATAAAAATCATTCAGCCTGAAGATTTGGTTTCTGATAATATATACGACTAGCTGACCCGGTGTGCTTTGCTACATGTAGCCTGCTCTGGTCGATCCCCTTTAAGCGTATAGCTTTTGCGCCACTCCGTTTCCGGAGACTACACACCACGGTTTGTTTGCCCGGCTGAGACTCTCTTCTGGGCAGGTCCCGAAGATAGTCAGAAATGTTATAAGGACCGATTCAGATAGGCTGACAATGAATGTGGTGTAAAACTCAAGAAAATACCTTGGACTCACTCATTAGATTGCCCAAATCACCCCAAGATCCCTAGCAAATACACGGTAAGAGGTCACTCATACCTGAGTTACTCATCATTGGGCCTTCGAACACTCTAAACCAACACGCTATCGGTCGTGGAAGCAGAAAAGCCCAATTCAATTAGACGCACGTGGCGTCAGGCAAGGAATTCGTTACGCGAAAGTGACGAGACATCAAAATTTCTCTACTTAAAACATTTATTCGGAAGAATTTTAGTAATTTATTCTAATTTGGTGTAGTTACATAGATGTGCGAACCTTTATTCGATTCGGTAAGTAAATTCAAATTTGTGTTGTTCATTTTACATGTGTTATAATTCGAAGCGTGTAATGTACATGGATTAATCCTATTTGAAATATCTTCTTCTTATTATTCTAACGTTTTCCTCCTATTCCAGTGCGTGCAAAAAAAATATATTAGCGAAACTTGAACCGTTGGTGCTAACGGGCCATATCTTCTCCGGCAGAAAAGCGTAACGCTGTCGGCACTCGAGTGAATAGAGATGGGCTGTGTGGGCGTCTATAAATTCTGAAATGTATGCATACTTTTATGCTCCACACAGCCTAAAATTCGTTTTAAGTTCGGATTTTAACAATTCCGAAAAGTCATAATTTTTCTTTATGCGCAAATTTTATAGGGCGTCATTCGTGGACGCTAAGAAAACCCCACGCTGCACCATATAGAGAGTACAGCGTGGTCGATGTATCGCAGTCCGCGCTGCAAAGCCCAAAGAGAAAAGAAACAATGCAATGGTCATCGACTCACCAGAAGATGTCTTGTTCTCGGCTCTACTTACGACTCCGGCTCTCGGCTGATCGAACGATGACGTAGCCGACCGGCGGCGATTCTCTCTCGGTGTTGATGGTAAGCTGGGATGGAGTGTGACGTAGACGGATGGCTGGCAGTACAAATGCTGCTGGTTGATTCTGCTCCCCTGGTAGCTTGGCAGAATTGGATGTTGGTCGGATGGTTTGAACCGTGGCGTGAACGATAGCGTGGGTGGCGGCTGTCGCTGGCGTCCCGTTGGTTCTTCCGCTGATCTTCGGCAATTCCGGTTGACGTATAGTGGAAGGCCTCGTTAGCTGATTGTTAGGGCAGAAACTATGTTTGGCCATACGGCATAAAAGTTAGCACATTCACGGTTGATGGTTCAAGATTATGCACGACTTTACCTGGATTTATTTGGTATAAAAACACGCACTGGTTTTATTACGCCCTAATCTAACCAGCTTTATTGGCACTAGCTGGGGAAAAAATAAATGAATTAAGCTTCGGAATCTTAACATTCGCCACTTATATTACCGTTTGAAAAAACTCTAACTTTTTTTAAAAGAATTCTAAACGCGATCAACTTGCTTCCACTCGCGATAACTGCCGAGATCAAAGTGAACTGCAGCGTGTATCCTCAGTTCAGGGCCAATGACCTCGGACCTACGACCTCAGCGGAAGTACGTCATTTCCCGAGCATTCTTTAGAAATCTTCGGGAAATTTACGAATCTGACGTGCGGCGCGTTTTACATACTTTCTTTGGTCCTATCCGTCTCTTTCCAAAACTTTTCGAACCATTGTCGAAATCGACTGTAAAGCGAGCCATCCTGAGCCACAAATCGACCAATCGGTTGATCGGATTGAAAAAGGAATCAAAAAGAGAGTACATTAAGGCGGATCCAATATAGTTTGGTCGATTTCGAGAATTGGAACTTATGTTCTAAAATTTTCAAACGAGCGACTGCTACATACACCTTCCAAAATTCATTGAAATTTGTGGTGCCTAGTTATTTAACTTATCATTTTTTTGCACAAAATTAAATTTAAAAATCATTCAAATGTTTCTTCGAAATAAACTTGCAACTTTTTTATGTTGAAAACTTAATTAATTTTTTTAAATCCGTGTTTTAATCCTTTCTATGACTCTGGATCTCTTTGCTTCATAAGTCTAAAACGTATGCCAAAATATTTTGTTTATATTTGGAATCTTCGCTGTACTTTTTAATATGGAGTGGGTCTCAAACTATCATAGAACGTTTTATGTTTCCAAAAAACGTAAATAGACATTTATTTTACCTATTCGTTCTCAAATTATTATACAAATTGTGAGAGTGACCCCCTTGCCCATTCCTATATCTCAAATGGAAGGAAGGGGGTCTCATAGCATCAGAAAAACACTTCTTGTATACAAATACGATTTCATGTCATGTATGGCTCCCTTCTCTAAAAGTTCTCGAGATATTAAAAAAATGAAATTCAAATATTCAAAACCCTCTCTCCATTTTATATCCAGGCGAGATGAGGGGTTCTCAAACCATCGAAGCATCTGCCCACTTTTTATCGTTCCACTGAATGGAGGGAGGGGTGTTAAACCACTGGAGAAACATTTCTTGTGCTTGAATACCCTGTCATGCCCAAACTTCCCATACTAAATTCTTTTCCATTTGCTCGATTGTATGATTGTTCCCAAGTAATATTTGGTTTCATTTGTTAAATAAGTTCTTGATTTATGCAAAACAATGGTATGTCCCGTCTTTCCTAACTGTATCTTCAATGGAAGGATAAGAATTCTCAAAAAAGCAAATAATCATTTTACGTATTCAAATGCTTTCCCATGCCAAGGTTGTTTTCATTTGCTCGATTAGTTCTCGAGTTATGGGAAAAAAAGAGCCCCCACCACTCTCCTTCCCATCACCCCACTGGAAGAAGGCAGTAGTTCCAAGTATTCACAGAAACATTCCTTGTGCTTAAATTCCCTCCCAAGCCAAATTTCGTTCCATTTGCTGGGTAAGTCCCGTGTGATGTTAAAAATTGTATGGGATTCTCACGCCAAATTTGGTTCCATTTGCTTAATTAGTTTTACTGTAATGCTGAAAATTTTAAAGGAGCCCCCTCCCCACTTTTTATTACCTCACTGGAAGGAAGGAGGGGTACCAAATATTCATAGAACTATTTATCGTACCCAAATACTCTTCCAAGGTTTCATTTGCTCGAATAGTTTTCAAGTTATGCAAATAAAAAGGTATGATAGGTCCCCTCCCTCCTTCTTGTTTCTCCACTGGAAGGAGGGAGGGGTCTGAAATAATCATAGAACCATTTCTCGTATTCCACTACCCTCCCATGCCAACATTAGCTTGAATAGTTCTCCAGTTATGTTAAAAATTGTATGGTAGGCCCCCTCCCCCCTTCCTATCTCCCCACTGGAAGGAGGGAGGGGTACCAAATATTTTTCGAAACATTCCTCGTACCCAAGTTTCCACCCATGCCATGTTTGGTTTCATTTGCTTTATCAGTTCTCGAGTTATGAAGACTTATTACTTTTAAATAAGAGACCCCCTCCCCCCTTCCAGGAAAAGGGAGGGGTCCCAAACTATTATAGGAACCTTCCCCGGCCTCCAATACCCTCATCTGCCAAGTTTCTCGCAAATCGGTTCAGTAGTTTTCGAGTCTATAGGGAACAGACAGACAGACAGACAGACAGACAGACAGACAGACAGACAGACAGACAGACAGACAGAAATCCATTTTTATATATATAGATTACGGAATGTTTTTTAACTTTAAATTAAATTTTATTCTGAAAACATGTACCTACAATTAGAAAACTCCTACCGTTGAACACGAATTGTACGATATTTTTTTTTCGGTAGCCTTATGCCACATTAAAAAATAATTTTAATTGAGACAGCAAATTAAATTTTTAAGGTGGACTATAACAATGTTTGTATCTAATATTGGATATAATTGAATTCTCGAAACAACAACCAATTACTAATAAATGTATGGTAACAACAAAGTTTTAAATCACAATTTACACAAATTTTTAAATCCATTTGTGGAAAGTTCCAGCTTAAATTCTGAATAATCATTGAAGACGAAAGAAGATATCGATCCGTGATTTTGATCTCTAAATCCCAGCTTAAGGATACAAGTCATCGTTAGTCCCAAAAACAATCGAAACTCTAATGCATCAGTTTTTCCTGTTTTGTCTTTATCTTTATGATGTTTATTGTTTACTTCGCTTATTTTCAGTACAGATTTTCAGTCCGTCGAATCTCCACATTTTGTCTAGAGAAGAAAAAACATATACAAGTAGAACATTTCCAGCAACCATTTTGCCAGGTTAATGCTACGGAAAAAAGAAAGTTCTTCTACCGAACTTTTTGGTTTTACCCGACGCGTTTCCTTTTTTCGCTCTATTTGAATAATTTTAACCACGGGTCGTCCGCTTCAGAAAATAGGTCAGTCCTGGCTGCTTTCCATCGTTCCTCGACAGGAAACGACAACATTTTGAGGTTTTCTTCAATGTGGTTGAACTTTAGGACTTTTTTTCGGCAACTTTCAAACAGAATTTTCAAGGGAAGCTTTGTTTATAAAATAAAAATAAATTTTTAGCTAAAAGTGTCTATAAAAAGTTAGATCGTTTCTATACATCCGTTAAGAAAAAAAATAGATGCAAATCGGTAGCTTTTTCCCTACAAATGGTAAACGGAAATAGGTTCAGTGAGTTAGGTCGTGCGATTTTATGAATCCCAACTTTTCCAAGTCCGGTGTTGATGACCGAGGAAAATGCGAATAACGGGAACAAAGAACGACCGTGACAGTTTTATCCCTCAGAATCGATTTTTCGTTTTTGTTTGTTGAATTTAGGGAACAACAACAGAGTATCCTTCGAAGTTCGATCGATTCCAAAAACCGGAAACCCCTTTGCGACTTCAAGCTTTGGTGGTCAATTAGTGTTCAGGAAAAAAAAATGGTTCTCAAACAACTCAGAGCAGAGAAACGCGACGAGAGTGGACGAAACTTTTCCATCCAGCATCCTTAATTACGGGGGCCATGGGATATTATCGGCTATCATGTTGTTGGTTTTGCCTTGTCCGATATCGATTAACGGCCCAAAATGGGTTTCGATGTTTTCTCGATTATCGAGGGACTAATTGGGGGCTGACTTTGTTGTTGCTCTATTTAAACGTCCATCGGCAATTACTAATGGACATCGTTTTCCTGTTTGTGTATTCGAGTTTGAACTCTCGAATGTGTCGTAAAGTGATTCGAAAATTGATCCTGAGAAGGATGCTCTGAGGAGATTTTAAAATTGAAATCATGTTCCTACCAATTATTGTCAATAACATGGCAACAACCAAAGCTCTTTTGTCTAACTTTGAAAGGCTGTTCAGCGGGGTAGATTACATTATGAGTTTGGCGAATGGGAGTCAAAATCATAAATAAAACCACCAAACAAAACAATTACTGTGTTTGACACTCAACCAGTCGATTTCCTTCATTCAGATCCCTAAATTTAATGTTATGTACTTCGGATCCTCGAAAATATTTGCCCAGAATGAAAAATTCCGTAAATTTAATTCACCAGAAAGAGCTTAAAAAAACTCTCCTGATAGACCATTTCCCAGAAACCATTCCTAAAATTTAGATTAAAAAAACCAGAGTTAACGTTTTAAAAATTGTATAATGGAAGATACATATATCTAAATTTTGAGCTGAATTTCTTTTTTTTTTGCCATTTATAGAAGAAAAGATTTCAAGCGAATGATGTATTCAAGGATTTTTTTTCCGGGTATTGGTTCGTTCTTGGGTTTGATTTCTGGAGTTTTTCTTTTTGAGAAAATCATTTTGATCAAACGTTTCCGATTAATGGGATTTAATAATGTAGTAATTGATTTTTAATTTAACTTCAATGTTCGTCTGAATGAAAAATATCAACATTACCCTTTATAAAAATAAATGGAGAAACAATTTCTCATATCTTAAATTAATATTAAAGAAATTTACTGTTTCCAAGATTTTTCATGAAAACGTTACTCATAACTTCAAAGTGATCACTAAAAATATATGAACTGGTTAATAAAAAATATACATAAATAAACTATACCATTAACACACATACACAACAGCTAACATTTAAAATAAACAAAATATGTGAAAAGTGAAGACTGTGCTAAAAGTTTGATGCTGTGGACAATTGATTTCTAAAAAACAAGGCAAACGGATTTTTATCTGCAACGCAGATAAAAAGTCAGTTATTCACGACCAGCCAAGTCGACATTCACAAGAAAACTTTATTTATTCGGTAAGGAAGCATAAACTGTGATCAGCAGAACAAACTTAATATACATTTTTCAGTCCCTGAAGATGATCCAATAAGGATCGAACCACTGGAAACGTATATAAATACACTGAGGTTTTTTTTTACGCGGTTTTTTTACACGGTATTTTTTTACGCGGCTTTTTTTACGCGGATTTTCGAATTAACGCGGTTTTTCAGAGAAAATATTCTAAGACTTTTTCAAAGGAAAACACTTAGAATCTTTTTGTAGTTGGGAAAATCTTAGCTCTGAGACTAACAACGTGATACATGAGATCTGAGACCTGAGACCTGAGACCTGAGACTTGAGACCTGAGACCTGAGACATGAGACCTGAGATTTGAGACCTGAAATATGAGACTCGAGATCTGAGACACGAGACATGAGACATGAGACCTGAGACTTTAGACCTGAAACATGAGACCTGAGATTTGAGACCTGAAATATGAGACTCGAGATCTGAGACACGAGACATGAGACATGAGACCTGAGACCTGAGACATGAGACATGAGACCTGAGACCTGAGACATGAGACATGAGACATGAGACATGAGACATGAGACATGAGACATGAGACCTGAGACATGAGACATGAGACATGAAACCTGAGACCTGAGACATGGAACATGAGACCTGAGACGATCTGAATTCCACACTGTCGAATAAGCCTCACTATATTCTACTATTCAATTAATCTAATTGATTTTGTTTTTTATCTGTACGCAAATTAGTAAATAATCATGGTTCTTACGCGTTTTTTTAGTAACGTGCTTTTTGCGAGAATTTTTGAATTAAAATGGATTTTTACGTGGATTTTTGAATTTCGGGGTTTTTTACGTGGATTTTCGAATTAACGAGGTTTTTTTTTACGCGGATTTTCGAATTAACGCGGTTTTTTTACGTGGATTTTCGAACTAAAGCGGTTTTTTTACGCGGATTTTCGAATTAACGCGGTTTTTTTACGCGGGACGAAATACCGCTTAAAAAAAATATCAGTGCATATAAACTTCCCGAAAAAAACATTTTTAAAAATTTATAGGAACTTTATTAAGTTCTTATTTTGAAACGGCTTAGAATTTGATGCTAGAAAATTTAATTCAATTTTCTACTTCATGTTCTTGAAATTTCATAATTAAATTATTAAATTATTAAATTATTAAATTTTAGGTTTTTTTAAGCCTTCAATCCTTCATTCATTCATTTTTCAAAACCATAATAGTTCATTATTTACCTATGACAATGATCTTTGACTGCTTGAGCTCAGAATTTATTGTATTTAAATTTCCAAAGATGTTATACGAGATAGAACAAAAATTGGCATTCGGAGCTTAAAATACATTAATGAATCCGGTTTTCCAAATTTACACCATCACCTTTGGGTTGTTTTTTTTTATCATTTACTGTGTTATTTCCTTTAATGAATAAAAAAAAACAATGAAAAAATTTACATGACATTTCATTTTCTGGTCTAATAATTGATAATATACTAGCTGACTCGGTGTACTTTGCATCCCCTTCCATGAAAAATACAAGTTTATTCAAAGTATTATAAAATAAACTTAAATTAAATTGAAACAATGTGACAATTTTTGTGTGGCATTTAAGCTTTCTAGATTGTCTTGAGTCTAAAAATATCTTGAAGGCATGATGGTTTGAAGTTTGAAGGAGCCACAATATGTGGGATTTTCAATGCAATAAATAATCCCTTAAAATTTGAAAAAAAAATTGCCCCTTTTTAAAAGCTGGATGAGTTTTCAAATACAAGCGAATTTCCACATAATCAAAAAGTGTGCCAAACTTCATTAAAACACTAAGACGTTTGGCTTGTTAATAACATGTTTTTTATGAACGCCACTTTACCATTCTTGCAGCATTTGTGACTGCTTAATAGCATGTACATTATTTTTATTGAATTTGAGGATCATTATTCATCAAAACAGGAAGCGTATATCAATATAATCATCTAATTTTGTAAAAAAAAATTTGCCAAATCAATTAATCATCATTAATCATATTGAAAAGCTTACGGATTTAATCATATTTTTGTTAAATTCGTAAGAGAACCCTTTTCCATTTGGATTTAGAAGGATTTGAAAGTATTATAAAAACCATTCTCTGTCTGAAAAACGGCTACACATTAAATTTTATGTTGATCGATTCAATGCCTCCCAGGAATTGTTCGAACTGTGTCATATTTTTATGAGTTTTTTAATGGGAGCCCGCGCCCCCTCTTCTCTATAAATCTGGAGTGGTTTGAAAGTATTATAGAAAACATTTTCAGTCTTGAAAAGGCTGAAGATTCCAAAAGTTGTTCGAGTTTTGTCATATTTTTTATTGATTTTGTATGAGACCCTCTTTTAAGTCGGAGCGTTTTGAAAGTATTTTCGATACCATCTCCGACCCATACATACAAAATTTTAAATTGATCAGTTTATTAGATTTCGAGACCATAGAATGACAGATAGACAAAAATTCATTTTTTTATATACAGGGGAGTTATAAGTTATCAATATACATAAAAATGAATGTTTGTCTGTCGAGCATTTCTTGGAATCTACTGAACCGATCAAGGTTAAATTGGATGTGTAGCCGTTTTCAAGACCACGAATGGTTTCTATAATATTTTGAAACCCCACCTAACCCTAAAAAGGGGGATTCGATTTTGGCAACTTCGATTAGGGCAACTTAAAATATTCGGGCATGCTGCCAAAATCGAACGGGGTCTGTATTAACAAATCCAACGAAACACTGGACTATGATAACAGTAAGATGTTTACTAAAGTTTGGCTCTTTTTTGATTATGTACAAATTTGTCTGTATCTAAATACTCCTACCGCTTCAAGAAGGGGCGTTTTTTTTATTTTAAGGGAATATTTATTGTATTGAAAATCTCACCTATTTTTTCGAAAGGGTTGCTCCTTGAACCTTCAAACTTTTAAGTTACGTCGAAACTCAATAAAATCTCGAAACTCAGATACTATAAAAAATAGTTTGCATTTGATTAATGGTGAAATTTAATGAAAAAATAGTTTATTTTATTTATCCAAATTGCAACGATTTAAATGTATTCTATGGAAGGGGTAGCAAGCTAGTGAATTATAAAGGAAATAGTACTACTTAATGTTCCTGCGCCGATCTTCCGGTGCATAGGGCCGTGAAAGGAAAGAGTCCTTCATTAAAAAAAATCGTGAAAAAGCCATCCTACCACCGTTCTTGTTCTAATTGAATTATTAAGGCCTAATTCTCCATTTTAAACGTTTTTTATTACAATCATATTTTTTTTATTCAATCATTTTTCTAATGGTTCATTAAAATAATTTAAAGAAAGAATGAGTTTTGTGCGATCAATCAGTTTCCAAACCTAGCTCGTGAACTTTTCGGCAAAGTGTAAAGGAAAATTAGAAAAAAGTGATCCAATATTTACATATGTCTTCATGTTGTATAAGAAAACTAACAATTTTATAACCATGATGAATGCACAGTTTCGTTAAAAAAAGAATGAAAGCGCGTGAAGCTGCGCACTCTCTTCCAACTTTCACAGGCTCCCAATTTTTACACAATTAAGCTCATCTATTCAACTGACACTTCTCAAAATTTGAAGTCTTTACAATGACTGAAAACAAAGATATTATGTAGTTTTTATGCTTTTTGGTCAAGAATGTTTGGCCTTTAAAAGGCACTGGCATGAGTCTAGCTAGAACGAAGTGTTAAAGATCAAATTTTCCTAAGCTCTTTTTTACCCTATATTACATCCAGCGACTTTCAGCTAATTGCAAATTTTCATTTCGGAGAAAAAATCGAACAATGAAACTAAAATGTTTTTCAAACCGTGCTTTCGTTCCAGTTATTAATCATTCAGTTTCCAATACTATATTTTGTGAAAAATTTGAATGATACTAACGAAAATTAACAATCAGCACCAACATATGCGACAATCAAAAGTGTCTCCTAATTAATGCACCTTTTCAGTCTACCAGATGAGAGCCATCGTTATCCATAGAATTTATTTTAACCATGCAATTTTGCAGTAGAAAGGGTTCGAAATCGAAATTTATCGATTTAAAAATTTCAATAATTCATGATGATACTTTGGTTTGGTATTCAATCTCGCAGCTTTCACGCAGTCTGGTTATCAGGCAGGGACAATCGGCTCGACAACAGTCAACAACAACAACTCCAACATTTGAAACCCATTAGAATAAATCTATGGAAGCGCAATAACTCAACCGGAAGCTTATCGGACCGCAACCGAGTTCTATCAGTAATGAGCACCGAAATATAAATTTAATCGAAAGCATTGTTGATGCCACACACCAATTGTTTTTGTTAGTGCTATTGAGCAATATTTCAATCCAAGGCTTTCGAACAACTGTTTTCGGATTCCGGTTAACAAATCTTGGGTATAATAGTAGGGAGGGAGAAAAATCTCTCGGATGAAATGAAAGCCCCTTTTCCATGGATAAATGAGTAGACGCCGTTGTTATGGCAAAATCCATAGTCACTTAGACTAATCCGATACTCTCCACATTACCTCGCTGGTGGAACTGATGAAAATTATTCTACTAAAGGGTGATACGGTCAAAATTTGGTCAAGGGAAAACGCATGTAAATCGGTGAAATCGTTTATTTAAAAAATCTAATTAAATTTCTTTTTCAAGTTTAATTAGCATAAAATTCAGGAAAAATATTCAGTTAGGCTTCCGCTTTTCCAAATCCCAATTGCCGCGCCTTACGTTTAACCCTTGCCTCCAGATTTTGTACAGCCACCTTGTCAACCTTCTTCGCCGCAGAAAGCCAGTTTGCCTTGAACTGCTGCTCGTCCTTAGCAGTTTTTTTTGTCTTCTTTAGGTTCCGCTTGACAATAGCCCAGTATTTCTCAATTGGGTGGAGCTCTGGCGTGTTGGGAAGGTTCTTGTCCTTGGGAACCACCTGCACGTTGTTGACGGCGTACCACTCCATGGCCATTTTACCGTAATGGCAGGATGCCAAATCCAGCCAAAACAGTACGGAACAACCGTGTTTCTTCAGGAAAGGCAGCAGACGTTTATTCAAACACTCTTTCACGTAAATTTCTTGGTTGACAGTCCCGGAAGCTATGAAAATGCTGCTTTTCAAGCCACAGGTACAGATGGCTTGCCAAACCAGATATTTCTTCGCGAACTTTGACAGTTTTATGTGCTTGAAAATATCTGCTACCTTTCCCTTTCCTTTTGCCGTATAAAACTTCTGTCTAGGAATCTGCTTGTAGTCGGCTTTGACGTAGGTTTCGTCGTCTATTAAAACGCAGTCAAACTTCGTCAGCATCTCGTGTACAGCCTCCGGGATCGCGCTTTGGCCGTCGTATTTTATTCATCATCGCGATTTGGAGTCACTGCCTTCTTGTTATTCGATAGTCCGGCTCGTTTTTGGCTCGATGCACGGTTGTTGACGATACACCCAGCTTATTTGCGGCATCTCGGAGAGAGAGATTAGGGTTTCGCTTGAAACTACCAGCAACTCTCTTTGTCGTCTCAGCGGCTTCCGGTTTTCGATTTCCCCCCGATCCAGACTTCCTGGCTGTCGACGAACGTTCCCCAAACACTTTAATTACATTTGTAACGGTTGACAACTTATTGCGATTTTGCCAGCTTTGCGGGTGGGTAGCTTGGATTTTCGCGATGCGCGAGCAAAATTTTGATACGCTGCTCTTCTTCCTTGGACGGCATTTTGACAACTGAAGAGTGAATTCCAAAATCACAATAGGAGCAACATTCTACACACACACACACCTTCAAAATGAGGGGTGTTCAGGTTTTTTTAATGCAAAATTGAAAGAAATACGTCAAGTGAATATTGACCAAATTTTGACCGTATCAGCCTTTATTGATGATACTTAAACTCGTAAATTATTCTAATCCCTCACTTTTGACTAAGCTGAAGCGCTCAAGTGCATCGATTATTCTAGAATTATGCAGGTTTGGTGTAAGATAATGTGAATTTACTGATTGGTTGATTCTATTTCTGCTAAACAAATTTATTTCATCAAACTTGAAATTTTGGGAAAAAAAATCATTCTTCCCAAGTTCAAAGCCATGTTTGCTTCATTTCAATCTAAAGAATGCAAATAATCCCCTCATACGTTTATGTTCAAGGAAGATTACACAGTGTGTTACATTTAAACCACCGAAAAGTATGATTAATGACGAAACTCTTCATTTATTGTACACTGTATCTTTTGATTTCCTTCCAAAACCTACCTCACTTGTACGCATGCCGCATTCCGGTTCATTAGCGTTTGGCCCATCTCACGAATCAAAGGCAAACTAACGCATAAGAACGGAAGAATCTATAAAAATCCTCCACCACACACACGGGCTATTCACGGATAGTCCAAATGTTAAGCCCCTGGCCGGAACAAACCGTCTAAGCCCCGACTTCCCATCAGCCTCGAACTTGGGCCGGCTTGATGGCGGCAGGTCAACCGATAAAAAAATCTCACAGTTTCTAACGTTCCCCGCTTGACAAAGGCAAATACAACGGCTTTTTTTCTCCTTTCGTTGGGACCCAAATGTCCGGGAAAGATCATTAGCCGGGAGACTTTTTGTTAATGGCATATTAACTCTTCCAAATAAATTAATAACCCAACATTAAAATGAAATTACTTCACACCCGTTCCAGGTTTGGGCATAAGGGCGGTGCGCTAGTGTACACAAACATTTGGGAAAATACGAGAAACCTTATAAATGTGAAACATCCATTCCGGAACCTCCTTTTGACAAAACTTAAAAATTCCTCCAGTAAGAAAGTTCACATAATGTCCATGCACTTGCAGACAACAGTGACATTTTTATATTGCTTCTTTGAAAAATTTGTTTTCAATCTGAAGTATGAAAAATTATCATCTGAAGACGTTTTACGATTTTTTTTTGTTTTTCTTTGATTTTCTTCTTAACTTTTCAATATTTTAATCAAAATGCAAATTTTTGTTTCTAGTTTGAATATTCTCAACCGTCAAAACACTTAAAAGAAATAGGAATTCTCATTCTAATGTGAAATTTTGACATCATTCAAACATCCACATGAAAAAGGACGCAAATTCTTAATCTTTTTACCGATTCAAAGCCACTTTATGCATGAAATGTTCTTTCTGAAAATATTCTTCGTTAAATACCGTTACATTTCTGTTGAAAATTTTATTTGATGAATGAAAAATTAAAAATTCTAAGATTTCACAGAGTATTCATGAAGAGTTTTTTTCCAAAATATGTAGATAAACGAAAACAGGTAAATACTATTTCAAATGATCAATGAATTCCAAAAAAAGGGAGAAAATATTCCTGTTGATTTCAGTAAACAACTAAAAAAAAGTGTTCATTGTTTGATTTGTTTAAAATTAACAGAGCTTTCTGAAATCCGAGGCATTAAAATTACTATTCCACAGGCTATGATTATCGACCTATGTTTTTTTTTAATATTATTGTATGCGAATATGTAACCAATCATTGCAAACGACAAATATAAAATATTACTTTATCTTTCTTTTAAAACATTATAATGATTTTTTTAGAAGTTAACGATTTTGTCAAAAAGATGAACTAAGACTTTCAGGTAGCTTTTTTTCAGCACGTATCCGGGCCACAGAAATCCGGTAAATTTCATATATAAAGCTGGCAAAATCCGGACATTTGATTTAGAAATTAAAGACCAAAAATTTGGACAACATACGGAAAAATTTTTCGTAACCCAACGAAAAAAAAATATGATAAATTTTTCTTCAACACTTAACGACAGATTTTAAATAATATTTAAGGGTTCTGAAAAAACCTTTCAAGATTATTTAAAAAAAACTTGCTCAAAACGTTTAAAAACCAAACATATAAAAAACCAAATATTTATGTTATTCGTTTTGTTTTATTTGTCAATAAAAGAGAATAAATCCGATGAAATTCGGACAACCTGGCTGGGCCGGTCTGTTCCCAAACTTTCAACTTAATATCAGGGCAAACCCAGATAAAATCGGACAATTTTGCAAGCTAAGGTGTGTGACAGTATTAAAAATCTAAAATTGAAAGAAAAAATCAACTAATATGAAATGTTGATTTGGGCAAAGATCCCAAAAAATATTAAAAGACACAATCGGATGTAAACATTAAATTAAGAAAAATACTAGGAAAAAGCATTTCTTTTTCACAAACGGAAAAATGACAAAAATGACAAAAATGACGAAAATGACAAAAATGACAAAAATGACAAAAATGACAAAAATGACAAAAATGACAAAAATGACAAAAATGACAAAAATGACAAAAATGACAAAAATGACAAAAATGACAAAAATGACAAAAATGACAAAAATGACAAAAATGACAAAAATGACAAAAATGACAAAAATGACAAAAATGACAAAAATGACAAAAATGACAAAAATGACAAAAATGACAAAAATGACAAAAATGACAAAAATGACAAAAATGACAAAAATGACAAAAATGACAAAAATGACAAAAATGACAAAAATGACAAAAATGACAAAAATGACAAAAATGACAAAAATGACAAAAATGACAAAAATGACAAAAATGACAAAAATGACAAAAATGACAAAAATGACAAAAATGACAAACACGCTCATTTTTTTTAACTCAATATTAAGTATGACCGAGGTTCAAAACATAGTTCGATTCTATGAACTTAAAGTTAAGTACCCTTTTTTCCTCCTTGCGATGGATCAAAACGGAGTTCGAACTGCGAACTCAGAATTGATCCCTTTTTTTCCTTCGGCGAGGGATCAAAGCTGAGTTCGACCTTATGAACTAAAAATTGAACTCTCTTTGTTGGATTGAAAACACTTAGCGAGTTCAGTCCGAACCCGAACAGCAACCAACGAACACGTCGCAAAATTATGTCGTTCCGGAACAATTGCCGGAAGACTATGAAGGAACTTCATAATGAAATGCATGTTCACCGTGTCAGCGTAAAATTCTGTCCGCCATTGTCATCATATGGTGAGCGTCTTGGAATGTCCGGAAACTTCCGGATGTTGTTTACTTCCCGTGGGAAGTAACATCCGGAAGTTTTCTTTGACCGGGAATGTCAAAACTTTCCACCGCTCTGTAATTGCAATGCAATGTACCGGAACAGGAACATCCGGGTACAACAAATTTTAATCATCCTTTCATTCCCTGAAAATCAGCTACCCTCGAAAAAAAAGGATAAATCCGAGTTCGGCTGCCGAACTTAGTATTGAGTATGCCTATCAGAACTTAGTTTTGCTATTGCCCAGTCAAACTCAAAGTTGAGGGATGCCACCGAAGTGCTGTTTTGAACCAAAACTACTTAATTTTGAGTTTAAAAAAAATGGCGTGGAAATGACAAAAATGACAAAAATGACAAAAATGACAAAAATGACAAAAATGACAAAAATGACAAAAATGACAAAAATGACAAAAATGACAAAAATGACAAAAATGACAAAAATGACAAAAATGACAAAAATGACAAAAATGACAATAATGACAAAAATGACAAAAATGACAAAAATGACAAAAATGACAAAAATGACAAAAATGACAAAAATGACTAAAATGACAAAATGACAAAAATGACAAAAATGACAAAAATGACAAAAATGACAAAAATGACAAAAATGACAAAAATGACAAAAATGACAAAAATGACAAAAATGACAAAAATGACAAAAATGACAAAAATGACAAAAATGACAAAAATGACAAAAATGACAAAAATGACAAAAATGACAAAAATGACAAAAATGACAAAAATGACAAAAATGACAAAAATGACAAAAATGACAAAAATGACAAAAATGACAAAAATGACAAAAATGACAAAAATGACAAAAATGACAAAAATGACAAAAATGACAAAAATGACAAAAATGACAAAAATGACAAAAATGACAAAAATGACAAAAATGACAAAAATGACAAAAATGACAAAAATGACAAAAATGACAAAAATGACAAAAATGACAAAAATGACAAAAATGACAAAAATGACAAAAATGACAAAAATGACAAAAATGACAAAAATGACAAAAATGACAAAAATGACAAAAATGACAAAAATGACAAAAATGACAAAAATGACAAAAATGACAAAAATGACAAAAATGACAAAAATGACAAAAATGACAAAAATGACAAAAATGACAAAAATGACAAAAATGACAAAAATGACAAAAATGACAAAAATGACAAAAATGACAAAAATGACAAAAATGACAAAAATGACAAAAATGACAAAAATGACAAAAATGACAAAAATGACAAAAATGACAAAAATGACAAAAATGACAAAAATGACAAAAATGACAAAAATGACAAAAATGACAAAAATGACAAAAATGACAAAAATGACAAAAATGACAAAAATGACAAAAATGACAAAAATGACAAAAATGACAAAAATGACAAAAATGACAAAAATGACAAAAATGACAAAAATGACAAAAATGACAAAAATGACAAAAATGACAAAAATGACAAAAATGACAAAAATGACAAAAATGACAAAAATGACAAAAATGACAAAAATGACAAAAATGACAAAAATGACAAAAATGACAAAAATGACAAAAATGACAAAAATGACAAAAATGACAAAAATGACAAAAATGACAAAAATGACAAAAATGACAAAAATGACAAAAATGACAAAAATGACAAAAATGACAAAAATGACAAAAATGACAAAAATGACAAAAATGACAAAAATGACAAAAATGACAAAAATGACAAAAATGACAAAAATGACAAAAATGACAAAAATGACAAAAATGACAAAAATGACAAAAATGACAAAAATGACAAAAATGACAAAAATGACAAAAATGACAAAAATGACAAAAATGACAAAAATGACAAAAATGACAAAAATGACAAAAATGACAAAAATGACAAAAATGACAAAAATGACAAAAATGACAAAAATGACAAAAATGACAAAAATGACAAAAATGACAAAAATGACAAAAATGACAAAAATGACAAAAATGACAAAAATGACAAAAATGACAAAAATGACAAAAATGACAAAAATGACAAAAATGACAAAAATGACAAAAATGACAAAAATGACAAAAATGACAAAAATGACAAAAATGACAAAAATGACAAAAATGACAAAAATGACAAAAATGACAAAAATGACAAAAATGACAAAAATGACAAAAATGACAAAAATGACAAAAATGACAAAAATGACAAAAATGACAAAAATGACAAAAATGACAAAAATGACAAAAATGACAAAAATGACAAAAATGACAAAAATGACAAAAATGACAAAAATGACAAAAATGACAAAAATGACAAAAATGACAAAAATGACAAAAATGACAAAAATGACAAAAATGACAAAAATGACAAAAATGACAAAAATGACAAAAATGACAAAAATGACAAAAATGACAAAAATGACAAAAATGACAAAAATGACAAAAATGACAAAAATGACAAAAATGACAAAAATGACAAAAATGACAAAAATGACAAAAATGACAAAAATGACAAAAATGACAAAAATGACAAAAATGACAAAAATGACAAAAATGACAAAAATGACAAAAATGACAAAAATGACAAAAATGACAAAAATGACAAAAATGACAAAAATGACAAAAATGACAAAAATGACAAAAATGACAAAAATGACAAAAATGACAAAAATGACAAAAATGACAAAAATGACAAAAATGACAAAAATGACAAAAATGACAAAAATGACAAAAATGACAAAAATGACAAAAATGACAAAAATGACAAAAATGACAAAAATGACAAAAATGACAAAAATGACAAAAATGACAAAAATGACAAAAATGACAAAAATGACAAAAATGACAAAAATGACAAAAATGACAAAAATGACAAAAATGACAAAAATGACAAAAATGACAAAAATGACAAAAATGACAAAAATGACAAAAATGACAAAAATGACAAAAATGACAAAAATGACAAAAATGACAAAAATGACAAAAATGACAAAAATGACAAAAATGACAAAAATGACAAAAATGACAAAAATGACAAAAATGACAAAAATGACAAAAATGACAAAAATGACAAAAATGACAAAAATGACAAAAATGACAAAAATGACAAAAATGACAAAAATGACAAAAATGACAAAAATGACAAAAATGACAAAAATGACAAAAATGACAAAAATGACAAAAATGACAAAAATGACAAAAATGACAAAAATGACAAAAATGACAAAAATGACAAAAATGACAAAAATGACAAAAATGACAAAAATGACAAAAATGACAAAAATGACAAAAATGACAAAAATGACAAAAATGACAAAAATGACAAAAATGACAAAAATGACAAAAATGACAAAAATGACAAAAATGACAAAAATGACAAAAATGACAAAAATGACAAAAATGACAAAAATGACAAAAATGACAAAAATGACAAAAATGACAAAAATGACAAAAATGACAAAAATGACAAAAATGACAAAAATGACAAAAATGACAAAAATGACAAAAATGACAAAAATGACAAAAATGACAAAAATTACAAAAATGACAAAAATGACAAAAATGACAAAAATGACAAAAATGACAAAAATGACAAAAATGACAAAAATGACAAAAATGACAAAAATGACAAAAATGACAAAAATGACAAAAATGACAAAAATGACAAAAATGACAAAAATGACAAAAATGACAAAAATGACAAAAATGACAAAAATGACAAAAATGACAAAAATGACAAAAATGACAAAAATGACAAAAATGACAAAAATGACAAAAATGACAAAAATGACAAAAATGACAAAAATGACAAAAATGACAAAAATGACAAAAATGACAAAAATGACAAAAATGACAAAAATGACAAAAATGACAAAAATGACAAAAATGACAAAAATGACAAAAATGACAAAAATGACAAAAATGACAAAAATGACAAAAATGACAAAAATGACAAAAATGACAAAAATGACAAAAATGACAAAAATGACAAAAATGACAAAAATGACAAAAATGACAAAAATGACAAAAATGACAAAAATGACAAAAATGACAAAAATGACAAAAATGACAAAAATGACAAAAATGACAAAAATGACAAAAATGACAAAAATGACAAAAATGACAAAAATGACAAAAATGACAAAAATGACAAAAATGACAAAAATGACAAAAATGACAAAAATGACAAAAATGACAAAAATGACAAAAATGACAAAAATGACAAAAATGACAAAAATGACAAAAATGACAAAAATGACAAAAATGACAAAAATGACAAAAATGACAAAAATGACAAAAATGACAAAAATGACAAAAATGACAAAAATGACAAAAATGACAAAAATGACAAAAATGACAAAAATGACAAAAATGACAAAAATGACAAAAATGACAAAAATGACAAAAATGACAAAAATGACAAAAATGACAAAAATGACAAAAATGACAAAAATGACAAAAATGACAAAAATGACAAAAATGACAAAAATGACAAAAATGACAAAAATGACAAAAATGACAAAAATGACAAAAATGACAAAAATGACAAAAATGACAAAAATGACAAAAATGACAAAAATGACAAAAATGACAAAAATGACAAAAATGACAAAAATGACAAAAATGACAAAAATGACAAAAATAACAAAAATGACAAAAATGACAAAAATGACAAAAAATGACAAAAAATGACAAAAATGACAAAAATGATAATAAAAAGAAAACTCAGAATTGATTTTTATTACAAATTTGTCAAAATTCCAGCTTGATTTGATTTTAAATTCGTTTATTTGGAAGGGTGCCGTTCGCTATACCGATTAAGCACCCTTAATTCCTGCTTGAAAAAGTAAAAAAATTATATTCGAATTTTCTTCCGTGTTATTATTTTTATTGAAAAAAAAAAATTAAATCATCGATAGAGTGGCTTTTAGACACTTTTCGTTTTTTATGGAATGCAATTTAGCACAAGAAAGTGTATAGCTATAATTATTTTTTTATTATTCATTTATTATTAACTTTACGAGATAGTCACAATTTTTTGATTTTTGCTCATGATTGCTTTGAATTGTCATGTGTGTGGGCTAAGAGCAATTTCAGAACCAAATAATCGATTTTTTGTTCACTAGGTAGAGCCATGTCAAGTCAAATCTTATATGAAAACCTCGTATAAAAGACCTATCTTATTACAATTTCTGAGAATGTAACGAACCCATCCTTTTAATCAAGCAATAAATGCTCATTACTGATTAAAAAACACACAGTCTTATCCAACATCAATAACCACGATACTCTAATGAGAATCAATAAATATCAATTTGCAACCGTAAAGAAAACTCCATCTAAAACTGAGCTCAAAAATCAAAACCAGCATCCCAAAAACCCAAAGAGTGAGAGATTCT
The DNA here is from genome assembly GCF_029784155.1 of Uranotaenia lowii. Taxonomy (NCBI): domain Eukaryota; kingdom Metazoa; phylum Arthropoda; class Insecta; order Diptera; family Culicidae; genus Uranotaenia; species Uranotaenia lowii. Next base: position 422,651,190 of record NC_073692.1, read on the forward strand.
CATAGCACGCCAAAGTGTGTAAACGATACACAACACTCGAGGTTCAAAGCTCTCATCCCAAAAGTCAAAAGTCAAATATTTGAACAAAAATTAATTTCAATTTACGGTCGAACGGCAGCGAAACGGAACCTTTCCCAGGCCAAGTAGAAGGGAAAACTCTGGGTCTGGGTCTGTGTCTGTGCGTGGGTTCCTTCCTACTACATCCGGAGGAAACTTTTCTATCATTCCCCAGAATTTGTTTGGCTGAACGGGTTAGAGGCTCTGATGATTGCTGGTGGATGTTGTTGATGTTGATGATGGTGTGGGAGCCCGAGGAACAAGTCGACGTTTTGTTTGGTCAAACTTTTCGCATAGGACCATCAATTAATTACCAGCCATCATCAGTGGCATCGTCAATGGCACCAATTCTGCGCGTCGTGTCGTTGAATTGCGTTGGGTTGAGGGGGTCTTTTTAAATTGTTCTTGTTTTGTGCTTTGATCGTCATCGTGTCCAAAGTGATTAAAATGGACTTATAATTCGTATGTTGGTGTAATCTTCGAGCAACGTGCCCAGTGAAATTACTGGTACATTGAAAAACATGTATTACTCTTTGTTCGGTTGAATCAACAATGAATTTTGAAGACATCCCCTGTTATTAAAATTGAATTAACAAATGCTTGTTAACAATCACTTAGAGTGAAAACAAAAGAAGCTTTTGAACGTTCAAAAGAAAGACAGTTTCTTTGCTACATTTGTTGCACTTCAGGGTGAGGGATCAAAGTAATCATCGCCAAGAAATGACGCACAGTTTTCAAGCTCCTCAATTTTTTGGAGAATTTGTTGTTTTGCTTCAATGGTGTTGAAGAATATTGAAGAATGGATATTTCGATCCTTTCGGGCTTGGCAATTGTGGACGGATAAGAGACGGACAGATCCAAGGTCTCCGACAAGGATGTAAACTCGTGGTTTTGCATTGAAATGGAATCTGTATTCCTTGGTTCTCTGCGAAGCAGATCTGTTTTTTACAGTCATATCAAAAGCTAAGTATTATTATTACATTATTTGTTTTAACTTCCATCAAAATCATTCATTAGCTGTTTTTTATTTAAATTATCATGTTTTTTCTTGGGCGTCATTATTTTTTCCATCGAAAACAGACATATTTTTTTATGAACACTTTTTAAATAATTTTTAATATATTTTATTGCAGAACTCAAAGCAGGAAATTTAGCAAGTTTTCAATTTTAGCTATGTGCATCATTTGATCAAAAAGGTTTATCTGAATCAACTGAAGAGACATCAAATGAAATAAGAAGCAGAAGAATTACAAAAACTATGGCAGCAATTGGTAAGACCCAACCATTTTCAAACATAATATTTATTTGTTCAATAATCACAAAATATTCTAAAAGTTATAAGTTTCATAAAAGAATCAATTTGAATTTTTTTTTTCTTTTATAGTGTTTGACTTCTATTTTATCTAACATGTTATTTGCCTTTTTATCTTAAATAATTTACTGTGGATACTTCAAAATATATTAAAGTTGAGAATTTAATAAGTTACTTGGGTCGAATTCAACTAAATACTAATTTCTTTACTGAACTGGCCCAAAAATGATTTTTGGGCAACAAACATCATTTTCATATTTTGATTTAAATAGCAAACAACATAATGACATATTATATTATTTTATAATCTTTTGTATTAGTTTTTGTCAGCTATTCAAAGTGTAGGAATAAAATATAGTCGTTATAAAGTTATCGATTTTAAGCCGAACGCCGTTAATGCTGACATTGTAAAGTATCATGTACAAATATGCTTCAAATGTTTTTTTTTTTAATAAAATCTCTTAGATTTATCATCCAGTTATGTGATTTAATTTTATTTCGTGTACAATTTCAGACTTGAATAGAATTAAATCGAAAAATTTATAAAACTTTACTATACTATACAATAGGAATACAAAAAAAATTAAAAATCATTATAAGTATTCATTAAAAACATGATAATTTTTAAAAACGAGGCACGACTGAGCTTCGCAAAAAACATAGCTTAAACATTCGTGTGTCGCTTATTAAAAGGAAGATTATGTCGATATTATTCCCGAAATAGCGCATTTTAGTTGCGCCTTTTTCGAAAATCGATTCTGATCTACCATATTTTGAGGTAAGGCTGAGGCTTTCAAACCTGTAAAATTCACAATGTATCATAATTGAAAGGAATCATTTGAAAATTCTGCCAAGCTTACTCTCTCATCAGTATTATTCAATAAAGGTGTTTTTATGATTGTTCAGAAGTTTGATTAGGAAACCTACGAAGTTCAGAAGCTTAGGATTTTTTGTTTAAAGTGGTCAATCGTTTACCAAGTAGCTTACAAATATCAGACGATGAAAAACTTTAAATTAAATGATTTTTATTTTTATTTTATCTACACTGTTTTTATAGAGAGATTGTTACGCTAGTGGGCCGATACATGTTATTCACAATAAGTTTCATGATTTTTCCGTTAACTGATATACATGTCTCTTGATTTTTTGTTTTGTTGTGTAGAGTTAAAAAATATTTTGTTAGGAACAATGAAAGCACCGGAAAATAGGTTTACTAAGATCTATACACTTGTCAAAGGTGTCTCCTGATAATATCCCTTTTCCCCCATCCCTACAAAAATTGTTTTGCTAAGATGCAGAGGTAACCTCGGTCCTAAAGCATAATTTTACATTCTATCATCCCTTTCTCTTATTTTCCTCTCTATCTATTGACTACTAGGACGTGGCCGGCGCCGTTATTGATGTATAAAGAGAGAGCATCAGTTTTGTTCATTGTGAATGTGTTGTCAATCCCAGACACCATTCTTTTGACCTCTGGGCAAAATGGATGGCCTCGGTCAATCACGGAGTAGCAACCATTGGTGATGTAGAATTCATTCTACTGAGCCACACCAGCGGTAATGGAATTCGAAATGCTTTAGTACTATTATGATGAAATGAACTATGGAAAGTAAGAACTTTATATCATTTTAAAAGTATAATTCCGAATTTTTAACGGCATTTCGGTTTCAATGACTTAAGGTGGATGTGAGTAGTCATTCAAGCTAAGCTAAGCTAAACTAAGCTAAGCTACATTTGTTGCACTTCAGGGTGTCCAATGGTAGATTGGGAATTCCCAGGAGTCAATTAGTTTTGAGGAATACTAAAAATACCGGGAAAAGATCTAAAAGTCATAAAAATTCCATCCATCAATATAGAGTTAAACCTGCCGCTGATTTTCATCAAAAAGTACATAAGAAGTGAACATAAGCTTCTAAAACTAATACAACTCGTTTAATTCATAACTTTTTTTCTCCCAAAGTAGCATTTTTGTCCCCATATAGGTATTTTTCTTAACTTTAATCTTTCGAACCGTTTATAGCCTTTCCGTGACTTAAACAACTTAACTAAACATACATATTTGTTCAGTCTCTTTTCCAAAAATACACAAGCTTAACTAAAAAAAGACGAGTATGATTCAACAAGGAAAATGATCGCTCTATTGATCGTTTAGAATTTCCGATTCGCATATTTAGGCAGTAGAAAATCATCAGATATAAAAATAACACTACTAGAAAAAAATAAACAACTACCTAAGAATTCACAAGATTAAATGGATAACCTGAAGTCCAGCATTCCATTTATCACTAATGAATAATCTTCCTCAATTTTGTCATTTTTAAGCAAGAAGTATTCATTTTGTTGGTTTATTTACTCCTAAAGTTGTAACACTTATAAACTTACTTTTTTCTTAATAAAACAACTTGTAATTGAACCAATTTTGTTTTAACCGTTCGCAGCATGAAGTATGAAAATAGTTAAAGGATGTTTGTTGCTGAAATCAACCATTCAAGAAATTAATGCCAAAAAAACAAAAAACGTTTATCTTCAATAGTTTTAACTCTATTTAATAAGGTTTCCGGATCGCTCGGTTTTATCCGAGTTTGCTCGGAAATTCAATATAAAATTTAAAATAAGTTCGGTCCGGCCTGGTTGCCCGGAATTCATAGAAAATGTTCGGATTTTGCACGGTTTTATTTCAATTTTTAAATAAATTTAAATAAAAAACAATTGTCATTTTTGTCATTTTTGTAATTTTTGTAATTTTTGTATTTTTTGTAATTTTTGTCATTTTTGTCATTTTTGTCATTTTTGTCATTTTTGTCATTTTTGTCATTTTTGTCATTTTTGTCATTTTTGTCATTTTTGTCATTTTTGTCATTTTTGTCATTTTTGTCATTTTTGTCATTTTTGTCATTTTTGTCATTTTTGTCATTTTTGTCATTTTTGTCATTTTTGTCATTTTTGTCATTTTTGTCATTTTTGTCATTTTTGTCATTTTTGTCATTTTTGTCATTTTTGTCATTTTTGTCATTTTTGTCATTTTTGTCATTTTTGTCATTTTTGTCATTTTTGTCATTTTTGTCATTTTTGTCATTTTTGTCATTTTTGTCATTTTTGTCATTTTTGTCATTTTTGTCATTTTTGTCATTTTTGTCATTTTTGTCATTTTTGTCATTTTTGTCATTTTTGTCATTTTTGTCATTTTTGTCATTTTTGTCATTTTTGTCATTTTTGTCATTTTTGTCATTTTTGTCATTTTTGTCATTTTTGTCATTTTTGTCATTTTTGTCATTTTTGTCATTTTTGTCATTTTTGTCATTTTTGTCATTTTTGTCATTTTTGTCATTTTTGTCATTTTTGTCATTTTTGTCATTTTTGTCATTTTTGTCATTTTTGTCATTTTTGTCATTTTTGTCATTTTTGTCATTTTTGTCATTTTTGTCATTTTTGTCATTTTTGTCATTTTTGTCATTTTTGTCATTTTTGTCATTTTTGTCATTTTTGTCATTTTTGTCATTTTTGTCATTTTTGTCATTTTTGTCATTTTTGTAATTTTTGTCATTTTTGTCATTTTTGTCTTTTTGGTTACATAATCCAGAAAGGATTTAAAAATTCCAAAAGAACAAACTCTTGTCTATTGAACAGAAGACAGTTTTCTGTTAATTTGTTATAATTTTTTTTTCCTGTGTTTAACCTAATGCGTCAAATTATTTTACGCCAATATCGTTGCCAAATGCGTGGATTTGAGTTTGGCATTTTCATTCTGTTAGGGAATGATGATTTCGGCCTATAGTATTGCAGCTGCATCTACAATCCCTTCTTTGGTCTAAATCTTTGTTTTGTCAGCGACTGTTTATCTTGATTCCGTTGTTCTCTACACATATCCTATGAAAATATTCACCGTTTGCCTCTATTATTACTGTCATTCGAAATACACGGCTGACTGATCGCTTTAAAAAGGAAACATAAAGAAAGAGAGAAAAAAGTTTAAAACAGGGTCTATTATTAGCTAATTGAAAGTTTTTGAACCGACAAACGAGTCTCGAAACCTTTCGCGCATTTGCCCAATGGTTCGACGTTTTTGGTGACACAATCCCATCAACAATAATACTGAATGACTGACTGGCTGGCAGAGAATGAAGGAAAATCCCATCCCTCCTCGGCTCAAGCACAGTTATCCTTTTTTTCCCATCGGAGTGACAGCAGGATAGAGACAGCAGCCTAGGGATCAAGGCAGGAAAACCACTTGAAATGCCGAAAAGAAATCGAGAATGGTTAGGATAATAAGCGAGCGAGAGCGCCTTGGGATGATCGTTTATCAGGGTAAGGATCAATCTTCGTCATCTACACCAGTGTTCTAGGACAGTGTTGTGGCATTGAATTAGACCTACAAGAACAAGAATTATCGCCTGGCTGAATCCCTGAGATCAACTCCGGATCCGAAAATAATTAACCGAATTAGGTAGGAGGAATTGCCATCCTCGTCACCCCGTAACATGTCCGGATGAAAAAGGGGAAAATTGAAAATCAAACCGAACAGATGACGCACCGCACTGAACTCTTCGCATGATCTCTGATCTGAATCTTTTCCGAAAGCTTCCCAAACGGCAAAAGGATGACGATGATTATGAGACTGTGATCCGGCAACTTAAAAAATGTAACGTAGAATGTAAAGGGAAATAAAAGGAAAAAATCCCAAGCCCAGATCGGTTCAAGTGATGTCTTTTCATCATTTGCTTCCGACCGTTTCGGGAAAAGGATGACGGAAATATGTCCGTTTTTTTATTGTAAATTATAGGGTTGGATTTCTTTGCGATAGCTTCAGATGATACCGAAATAAGAGTGAGTTTTCGAAAGGGCGTCGAGATATTTTAAGAACCCTTCTCTCAAACGTTCCTAGTATTTAGTCCACAGAGTAAAATACAAAAAAGTACTCTGCTCTGAAAAAAGGTTTGGAATACTTTGATTATTGATTCCTGATTTTCAGTTCATTGTTGAAAACTATCAACCACAAATGGAAAACCCATTCTTTAATTGTTAATCCGTCTTATTTCTCGCTTCAAAGAGTTGCTGCCCGAAAATGGATTATGCGGTTGCCGAAAAAATGCACCTTGCTTGTATTAGGTTTTTGCATATGAGAAACTGAGCAACATGTGCAACTTATTTGAGTGATTCCTAAATATGAAGACATTGTGATGTAGGCTAATTATATTGATATGCAGACGTTTTTTCACCCCCAGAATGGAGTGAATTACCAATAATTCAATAAGCAGCTCGTTGAATTTAACACCATGAACCGGGTTCACTTTGATCAACGTGAAAATTTTTCACATAATCAGCAATAACAAAGTCTAAACTTCGAATATCTTAAAACTTTTTTCTGCGTTAAAAAACCTACATATAAGTCGAGTTTCAAATTGGTAAAGTTTGTAGAAAAAATGAAAGGGGAACAGGAAAATTTAATTTGTTTTTGTAGTTGAAATTTGATAAGTTATGTTGAAAAATTTAGCACCTTAATTAATGCAGCATCATTTTCCATCTTTAGATGTTATTTGTTGTTCAGTCTTAACACATTAGGGGCCGGAATGTTGTTTTTTTGGAACGCGATGAAATCTAAACCAAGAAACTCCGAAATTCAACATTGATTATCTCAAAATTCATTGGACAAAAAGTTACAAATTTAGTATCTTTAAGCCTCCGAAAGTGTTGGGTTCAGTTTTGTAGAGTTTCATGAATAATTTTATATCATCTTAGTTTGTTCTGAACTGCCTTAGCGACTGATAAACTAGCACTTGTAAATATAATGAAGGTGTTTTCAGTGTTTTGTATCCTTTATGATCAAGAATACTCGCTTAAACCGTCCAAATAGTGACCGATCAATATTACCCCAATGCACCAAATTGAAAACAAAGACAAAATAGATTTTTATATCAAATTCATAGTAGTCTAATAAATTTCTTTAAGCATATTTTACGTTTATATGAGTCCAGTACTTTTTTTTTTAAAATACGAAACATGTCACATCCCCCTGAACAGAAAAAATAATCTTATTTTGTTTGAATAAAATTTCAAGATAGATGATGACTTGTTTGATAAACTTAATTTTTTATTAAATAACTAAACAATATTTGTATGTTAACACATTAAGGACCGCGAATAAATCTAAGCCGGGATACACCAAAATTCGGCAGCCTATATCTCACGAACCAATGAACCAAATTCTACAAATTTAGTATCTTTAAGTTTACAAAAGTGTTATACTAAACCAGGCCCGTGCGAAAGACCCGTCCATGGGAGGCGGGGTTTCGAAATCAAAATTCAGCCAAAAATAATAACAATCCAAAAATTATACAAGAAATATGGAAATTGATTTCTAAATTATTTTATTGCAAAAAATTATCACACAAACTGAAAAAAAACTTAATAAAATTTGAACTTTACAAATCCTACTTCGAATCAAATCAGTAAAAATCATTATCGAATCAAAAACATGATTAAATAAAATGAAAATTAGAAAAACGTTTCAATCGAAGGTTTTAAGTTTAAATATTTCAAGATCTGAATATTATGTCGCAATCAATTGGAATGTTGGGTCCTGAAAAGGACTGAAGGTGGAAACTATGTTATTCTTTTATAAATTATAGTTTCAATGGCAGAAGATTATGCTTTCAGAGAAATTCAGAATTGAAAAAAAACACATCATTTTGGTGCCTAAGATTGAATTTTGTCTAACACCTTGCGTTTTGTTGATATGAAGAAGTTTTGAAATGAAAAAATTTAAGTGAAATGAATCATTGATAACTGATGAGGTAACAAATTTAAAGTTACAGAAAAAAATCAGATTCTGATTTTTTTTTATTATACCTATTTTAATTCAATTAGGGAATAATATTTCAAATGTTAAACAGTTCAAGAAAGTTTGGAAAGATATCATAACAAATATTTCTGACATTACTGGATAAAGTAAAAAAAAAAGGAATTCATTTAAAAAAAATTGTTCAAACTTGCAAAACGATTAGATTTTTGCTTTAAAGATAAATAAATTTCAATTTGGTAAAAAACTTCATTTTTATTTTGGGGATTTTCATCCGATAAAAACAACTTCATTGACAATGAGAAAAAGTACACAAATTGAAAAACTCTATAACTTTTTTCGTAGAGCTCAAATTGACTTGAAGTCGTGAGGAAAACTGGTAATTCATTCATACCTTAATTTTAAAATGTTTTGTTTTTGTTTGCGTTCGCGTTTGTTTTGACAAAACCTTAAAGTTTTGTCAAATCAAACGCATAAATTTCTGAAATGATTTCAAAATATTTGCAAAAGTTATTCAAAAAAAAAGCTTATAGAAAAATTGCATATGTAGATCACGGGCACCCAAATTAGTCGAAATTACCTTTTAAATTCTTTACACCTCGAAGGATATTAATTTTCGGACCTTGTGTAATTCTTAAAAACGTTTTTGAATGTAATGTTGAGCTTTGATAAGAACAAGAAACACAAAAACAAAATTGAGACTGAGATTGGTTTGATGAAAAATATTTTATTTTTAGCACATTTTTCGGTAAACGAAAATCTTTAGTAATAAAATAGAGGATATGAGGCTTTAGATTTTGATTTGCTGATTCTGATGACCATCGCAAGTCATGATACATAGCTTTCAACTTGTTGATGTATAAAATTAGTATTCGATGAATTACTTCTGAATTTAAATTGGTTGGTTTCAAATTCTTAATTTGATTGGTAACATTTCTGAATTTTTGAATTTCAAGTTTAGAGTTTAAATGCAAAAGGTTAATTGAATCTCAAAACGAAATTAATAATTAAAAATGAGTCGATAAATAAAATGTCTCAAGCCTAGGGTGATGTAAGACTAATCTCCACCGGAGGCGAGCAATTTTTCTAATTTTCTTGTTAACAATTATTTAACACCTTCTTAACAGCAACATTTTTGATTAATAAAATTAAAAATTTAACATTTTGTTAAAAGCAAAAGTACCTATACTTTAATCCTTATATCTTAGGCTACATAAAATCAATTTCAAACTTCCTTTTTCTCATATTGAAACTGAGCAACTTTTTTTAAAATCAATCCTTTGAACTTAATTTTTGCGTAAGAATTGTAGTAGGGGAACTGGGGGTAAGACGCCCACGTTAAGAAGAATCTTTCATAACTCGTAAATGAAGAATGCAATCCAGTAAATTCGAGAAGAGTTTTGAAAAGGGGACTGTTTTTCACCAGAAATATACAAACAGGAACACTTATACCAAATATATACCTCTTAATCGTTAAATTTTGAAAGGCTTTCTAAAGTATGATTTTCATTTCGTTTGGGGCAAAGTGCGCATATGTGTGTACCCAAACGCGCCGTTCAACGATTAATAAGTGTTTATTAATTCGAGGGCCCCCGAAAGTGTTTGCCAGGTAAAAACACTTCTTTCCTACTTCACAGATAGAAAAATGTATTGCTACGCGCAGTGCTGCCAGATATACTGACGTTTTTGTGAATCGTTAGTTAAATCTATATTAAATTTACGAATTTTAAATATATTCGTTTATATTCAAGTTATGATTTCCAGTTCAACATATAAATATCTTTAAAATTGATGTAATGAATACTGCATATAAATTTAAACACATATGAAACATACTTAAAGATAAACGGACATGGCGCGTTTTGCCCTGCCTAGACATGCTTATTAAAAATCGTTAAAAATATCAGAAAAAATAACTCAATTAGGAAATTTTTCGTTGTGTGATAATTGTCAAGACCCATGTTCATCATTGGAACAGATGCCAGATAAATGTTTTGCTGATAGATGTTGTAATTCCTTATGAGAAAAGTTGAAAAATTGCAAGGAAAGCTCCCAAAAAATTTTGTTTTCTTTTTTCGTCAAATTTACGCAACATAGAAAACTTAGAAGGTCCACAAGTGTTTATAAACGCATAAAAATGTAAAAAGAACAAACTGGCATTTTCAGAAATGTTGAACAATGTTTGTTTAGTGAAATACTGATGGTGGCGCATCTTGTCCCGACTGCGCATTTTATACCCAGTTCCCCTACTTATGATATTTGAGAACAAATGATGAATAATATGATGAAAACTATATTTTTGAGGAAGAATTCCGTTTTTATCGACGTTTATAGACTTGATTAATGCATTTATGTTTTTTATTTGGCTTGTGATATAGCTCAGTTGGCAAGTCTGTTGTCTCCTGAGCCGATGTCCGCGAGTTCGAGCCCAAGAGTAAATATCGAACACAGTTGTACCGGATAAGTTTTTCAATAACAATCCGCCAACTGCAACGTTGATATAAAGTCGCGAATGCCATAAAGATGGTAAAACGACTATAATCGAAACAAAAAAAAATTTTTTTTTTATGACTATGAATTCCTATGAGCATTCCAATTCGAAGATTTCGAGAGGTTTTTATTTTAGTCGGTATAAAATTGTAAATAGAAGTTATGATTTTTGTATCATAACTTTAATACTTCTATAATGTTCTATTATATAATAATGAAGAAAAGCAGTGTACAGTAGAATAACTAAAATAAGAAAAATAAGAACAAAACATGATGAATTTCACGCTTCAAGCGAGTTTGCTATTGATTTTTTTGCAATTTACTGTGGCATAAGATCAACAATTCTGTCAATATAAATTTATTTTAGATCGACAAAATTATAGAAACACATGAACGGCTATGAACTAGATTCATTAATTATAAAAATAAACTTTCTTATGACTTTAAAATTTAAATTTAAAAAAGCAATTCAAGAGATTACTGTACTTTTCAATTATTTCAGAAAAAAAGAATGGTCGGACTGCAAATCTTGAACCAAATGGGACGAACTTGATGTGATTTTTTTCAGGGATTCGAATAGAGGATGTTTGAGCGACCGCAAGCTCCTGATAATGGAGTTATGGCTGTTTTACCCTCCATTCCCTGATATTTTCAAATAGTTAAGAAAACGCAGGATTGCACTTGAAAATTTTGAACCAAATGGAACGTATCTTGTATGATTTTTTTCGAGGAATTCAATAAAGGCTGTTTGAGCCACCGCACGCTTCGTAAAATATAGTTATTGTTGTTTTTACCCTCAGTTCACTTCCATTTGTCAATAAGTCAGAAAAAGAACCAAATAAACCATATCTCATGTAATTTTTTCCGACAAATCCCTTAAACGCTGTTCGATTTACCGCACGCTTCGGAAAATTTAGTAATGGCTGTTTTTACCCTCAATTTTCCTACATTTTTCAACTATTTAAGAAAAAATCATGTTCAGACTTGAAAATGGGACCAAATGGGACGTCTCTTGTGTGATTTTTTTTCTCGAGAAATCGAATAAAGGCTGTTTGAGCCAGCGCACGCTTCGGATAATGGAGTTATGGCTATTTTACCCTCAATGCCCCTACTTGTTCAATTAGTGCAGAAGAAAAGCATGACTTGAAAATTTTGAACCAAATGGGACGTTTCTTGAGTGAGTTTTTCCAAAAACTCAATCATGCCTATTTCAGCCACCGCATGGATTGCAAACTGCAGATATGGCCTCAATTATGGATATGGCCTCGGCAAAAACTCAAACAATATTTTAATCGAAGAAATCTAAACTCTTAAGGAGAAATTGTAAAGCAGACACTGCTTAAACCTATTCTTAAGGAAATGCACATGTATCAAACTAGTCTACGTTACGGTTGACGAATAAATAAATAAATAAATAAATTTTCTGAATAAATAAAAACATGTTGGAAATTGAGGGTAAAATCAGCCATGACTCCTGTTACCAATGCATGCGGTGGCTCAATTAGGCTTCGTTAGATTTCTCGTAAAAAATAACACAAGATATGTACGTACCATTTGGTTGAAAATGTGTAATTCCGAACATGATTTTTTTCAGAAATTTTTGAAAAACATAGAGGAATTGAGGGTAAAAAAGCTATTAATCCCCTTTCCAAAGCGTGCGGTGGCTCGAACAGCCTCCATTGGTATCCTTGGAAAAAAATATATAAGATAAATCCCTTTTGTTTCAAAACTTTGATGTCCAAACATGCTTTTTTTCTGCAATATTTGAAATATGTAAGGGGATTGAGGGTAAAACAGCCATAACTCCTCTTTCAAATGCGCGGGGTAGCTCAAATAGGTTGTTAGATTCCACGAAAAAAATCACACAAGAAACGTCCCAAAATTTTGAAGTCCAAACATGATTTTTTTTCATATATTTAAAAAATGTTGGGAAATTGAGGGTAAAACAGCCTTAACTCCATTTTCCGATGCGTGCGGTCGCTCAAACAGCCTTTATTCAATTCCTCAAAAAAATCACACAAGAGACGGCCCATTTGGTTCAAAATTTGGAAGGCCGAACATGTTTTTTTTTAAATAATTGAAAAGTTTAGGGGAATTGAGGGTCAAAACAGCCTGCATTAGATTTTTCAGAAAAAATAGCACAAGATAGGTGTATTTTTGGTCAAAGTTTTAAAGTCTTAATAAGTTTTTTTTCTTGATTGTTTACTATTTTTAGGGGAAATAGGGGCTTAAAAGGCACTATAACTCCGTTCGTGAGCTCGTGCGGCGTTTTCTCTTGAAATTCTTTTTCTTTAAGTCCTACTACGAAACACACCGTGTAAAAGATTGCACCGATTTAACTTTTTTCAAAAGTTATTTTTAAACATATAACAAATATGATGATAAGTTCAGTAATGCATCATGCGTCAAAGGAATTCAAGAGAAATTGGATAGTGTACTTTGTGGCATTTTAATGCTTTCAACTAATTCCTATCAAGTTTTGTATGCATAGCGATAGCCTTTAAATGCCCTTTTCTCCAACTCGGAAACTCGGAAGTAGCTAGTAACTCAAACAGAGTTTTTTGACACTTATAATCAAAGTCAGTTGTAGAGACTTCTTTTGAACACCTTCGCACATTTCATTTAATTGAAAAAAAGGAAAACATCCCACTCAGATTCTTTGCATACGTGAGTGATTCCGAATCGATGGCAAACAAAGTTTCGAACTTGATATTTTGATTTGTGGAATTTTTCACTCAAAATGTCACATTACTATACAGCTCCAACATAATTACACCTAACCATGTCGTAGGTGTACAAATATTATGAAAGCCATGCTGCCTCATCACTCAACCGAAAATGTCAATATTTTCGTTCTGGTAGAATAACAAAAGTCACCGATGCTCACAACATTATTGCATTCATTCTAGAATGGTTGATTTTGGGGGGCCACGGGGCTAAAAATTATTCAACAGACGAAAAAAAACCCTTAAACACACCGTCTTATCGTTGGCCCTTTCCCATCCATCACCGGCTGACATTCCGATTCGTGATGCCGATTTTGTTTATCCACATGCCACACATTTTTCTCAATCACGGTGAAAAACAGCCATTTCACATCTTAATTGACGGTTTCAATGGTTTTATTTTAGACGACCCGCGTTATAGGCGTTGCATCGCTGAACAATTCGAGCGATGTCTGAGCTGGGCACTCAGAATGGTTCTCGAGTCAGATGAAAAACTGCACCGTTAACTTGGAAGTGACGCACATTAGTTGGATGTATAAAAAATCGGATTTCTTGTTCGAACACATGTTCGACAACTCACACTTCAGCGAAACAAGGCAATACGGCGTGTCTACGTTGTTTACTATTTATTTTCGTTTTTTTTCGTCTATGAATTGAAACAGTATGAGAAATCTATTTTTATTGATGCTCAATTTGGGTAACAGTTCAAAATTTTCAACAATTTTGCGATAATACTAGTTTAAGCGATGCTATTTTCACTCAAAAATCACTCTTTATCAAAAAAAATCTCCCTTCTCAAAGTGCGAAGTGTGAAACCATTTTCTAAATCATCTCAAACGTGTAAGAAGTAAAGAGCAAAACATACTGAGATAGAAAAAAAAACCCTTGATACAACGTGACACGTGGTTCCGATCGCTTCGAGTTTTTCCACGGTTCACAGGACTGCGTTGTCAACGATAGCTAATGATCTTGATCCATGCTTGTTTTCCCGATCCCAAAATAGGTAGGGGGAGCTAGGAAGTTTTCACTAAAAAGAAGTCAATCTCGACCGGCAGAATGTCATCGATCCAAAAACCAAAAGGGGGAAAACCGGTGCAGCTCTGTCAGAGATTAAACTTCAAATTTAACACCAAGGGACACCATCATGACATGATTGGCAGTCGGAGATGAAAGCCAGAAGACCGACTTTGCTCCACGAAATGCCCCAAGTGTGTGGGAGATAATGTATGGGAAAACAAATTCCGCTGAAGCGCATTACTAGTTTTCCACTTCCGGTTGAGGGAGGTGACGAATTCTTTTTTTTTTTAAGCCTATGAAAATAATCTGTTGCTCTCCATTCGTTTGTAATAGAATCGAAATTCAATTATTATCAAGGGATACACAAAATTTAGTCGTTTTAAGAATTGAAGGACTTCTAATTGTATAAAAGTTCTGTACTTTTTTTTAATTTGCCTGAAAAATTGCTAAATTGCTAGATTGATAGGCGCAAACTTAAGTGTCTGTCTGTCTGTCTGTCTGTCTGTCTGTCTGTCTGTCTGTCTGTCTGTCTGTCTGTCTGTCTGTCTGTCTGTCTGTCTGTCTGTCTGTCTGTCTGTCTGTCTGTCTGTCTGTCTGTCTGTCTGTCTGTCTGTCTGTCTGTCTGTCTGTCTGTCTGTCTGTCTGTCTGTCTGTCTGTCTGTCTGTCTGTCTGTCTGTCTGTCTGTCTGTCTGTCTGTCTGTCTGTCTGTCTGTCTGTCTGTCTGTCTGTCTGTCTGTCTGTCTGTCTGTCTGTCTGTCTGTCTGTCTGTCTGTCTGTCTGTCTGTCTGTCTGTCTGTCTGTCTGTCTGTCTGTCTGTCTGTCTGTCTGTCTGTCTGTCTGTCTGTCTGTCTGTCTGTCTGTCTGTCTGTCTGTCTGTCTGTCTGTCTGTCTGTCTGTCTGTCTGTCTGTCTGTCTGTCTGTCTGTCTGTCTGTCTGTCTGTCTGTCTGTCTGTCTGTCTGTCTGTCTGTCTGTCTGTCTGTCTGTCTGTCTGTCTGTCTGTCTGTCTGTCTGTCTGTCTGTCTGTCTGTCTGTCTGTCTGTCTGTCTGTCTGTCTGTCTGTCTGTCTGTCTGTCTGTCTGTCTGTCTGTCTGTCTGTCTGTCTGTCTGTCTGTCTGTCTGTCTGTCTGTCTGTCTGTCTGTCTGTCTGTCTGTCTGTCTGTCTGTCTGTCTGTCTGTCTGTCTGTCTGTCTGTCTGTCTGTCTGTCTGTCTGTCTGTCTGTCTGTCTGTCTGTCTGTCTGTCTGTCTGTCTGTCTGTCTGTCTGTCTGTCTGTCTGTCTGTCTGTCTGTCTGTCTGTCTGTCTGTCTGTCTGTCTGTCTGTCTGTCTGTCTGTCTGTCTGTCTGTCTGTCTGTCTGTCTGTCTGTCTGTCTGTCTGTCTGTCTGTCTGTCTGTCTGTCTGTCTGTCTGTCTGTCTGTCTGTCTGTCTGTCTGTCTGTCTGTCTGTCTGTCTGTCTGTCTGTCTGTCTGTCTGTCTGTCTGTCTGTCTGTCTGTCTGTCTGTCTGTCTGTCTGTCTGTCTGTCTGTCTGTCTGTCTGTCTGTCTGTCTGTCTGTCTGTCTGTCTGTCTGTCTGTCTGTCTGTCTGTCTGTCTGTCTGTCTGTCTGTCTGTCTGTCTGTCTGTCTGTCTGTCTGTCTGTCTGTCTGTCTGTCTGTCTGTCTGTCTGTCTGTCTGTCTGTCTGTCTGTCTGTCTGTCTGTCTGTCTGTCTGTCTGCTTGTCTGTCTGTATTTGAAAATATCTCAAGCTCGTTTTATTTAACTTAAATTAATAATATAAAGTTTTTAATTTCTATGGAATCCTAATTATGATAACTTAAACACTGCACTTTTTTGCAATATTTTTGACATGTTCAATCAAACTCATTTTTGTGATAATGTCAAATAATTTCAAAGTGTAAAACATTTATTTTTAAAATTAAAAAAGAGCTCTGGAGATTATTTGCTTGAAACTCATGAGTCATGACTAAAAATATACCCAGGCTATTGATAATAATTTAAAGCATTCGATGAACTTCCTGCCGACAATGCCATTATTCTCATACCTGATTTGCTACTTTTAATCTCGCGGCCACTAAATCATTCGCGTTTTTATGAAATCACAAGCCTCGGGTTCCTCTCCATTTCTTCGTGGCCCCAAGGTGCACCCAGTTCTGGTCTTTTTCTCCCAAAAACTCTAATGGTGGTCATCCGAAAAGGATTTATCACCTTCCAAAAATTCGCCTAATAACTCTTGCCATATTCACATAAATCACCGGCGCTGCCACTTGGAATGATTTTGGCCACGTATACATTTATTATATTTTATTTCTTTCAAACACTCAATGCAGGTCCCTCTGCTAGTTCTGGGAAATGCGGGCCAGACTACTCCAAAGTCACTTCCCTCAAAATGACTCAATTCGCGGGCGTCGTGTGAGCGATCTCTTTTCAATGTAGTTAAAGCGACAACAGAAAATCCCAGCGAATATCATCTAAATTGAGCATATTTTTATGGATGCGCGTAGCGATCTTTTTCTGTGGGATAGAAAATTTGGTATGGATTTTTGCTGGAGATGGGTTTCGTTTTGTCTACACTATGTTCCTAATCGGTGGCAGCCAGTGGCGTCGGCGGCCCTGGCCAGTGATTTATTGGTGACAAGCCGAAATGGATTATGCCGGAAAAGAGCCGGAGTCTCCAGCACATTAACGGAACAGTATCGCATTCATCCAGCTCTACAACGGAAAGAATAGAGTTCAAAAGAATTTTCTTCAGAAAAACCTATTGATCTTTTTTCCTGAAGAAATTTTGTTTTAAATTTATTCCAAGCAAGGAGCCCTTCAGAGTAATTTGAATTACAACAAAAAAGCATATAAGCAATAGCACTTCGTCCAATAAACTGTCGGAATGAAGACCCTCTTCCCAGAAATAACACCATAGCGTCCAATTTGCCAGTCCTGTCAACTGTATCGTGTTTAATTAAACAATTTACGCAGTCAATCAGAAGTGGCAATCGGAATGAGCGCCTCTCTATTACGTCGAGAACACACACATTAAAAGCAATCGACAATGGGCAAGAGCAATGTGTGGAGAACATGGCTAAATTACCTTCGAAGGGAACATCACCATCAACTTCGTAATCACCACCAAGAGCGTCGGATTCGAAACAAACAATCGAAATCATTACCGGATCCGGATGCTCCAACTTTTCAAAGCACAACAAAACTCGAATGATGATCCCATGAAAGGCAGCGTCTGGTCTGGTTAGCTCCAGCTCTACACAAATAGCAACACCCAAACCGCCCTTCTCATTCCCCAATCATACGCCAATTATATTTAACTGCACTCGTTTTCGTTCCCAACAAATGTGTTGGAAGAGTTTCTCGGCTGGAGCAAAGTGCGAATCATTTCGAGCCCTTCCGAATGCACGTCATCTAGAATTTAATGGACCGTTCAGATTTAAACGGTTTCTCCCGGGTAGTTGATGGCGTTTTTCGAACCCTACCAGAATCTGGAAGCAGGAACAAATCTGTAATGTAAAATTTTGGCCCACCGAACTGTTTCTAACTAACGGGCTATCGGTCCGGTCGGTGATTTAGTTTTGGCTCAATGTTCTAGATTTAGTCATTCCGATGGTGTTTGAAGGAATTGCGAACGTCGAAAGTGACTTAAGATTTATGGGACTCATTTCTGGTGTCATAGTGCTGACCCAAGCAATAATTAAAGCTCGTGAAGGTTTTTTAGCAATTGTTTTTTTTTAATACACGATTTTTAAAATATTTGTCAAAAAGTATATTTGCTGCATAACTTTGTGAAATAATTCCGAAAGAGTTATAGGCATGCAATCAAACAATTTCCAAATGTTATCACATACGGCTAAGATATCCGGAAACAAAATTGCATCATTTATATAAAAACGACCTATTTTCGACCCTCTTTTATTTCTTTCAAGGAACAAGCATTGTATTTAATTTAAACGTTATTCAAAGTCGAAGAATGAAATCGAGAAAAAACTTTCTTAGCAATAAAGGATGGCACAAAAAAATCGTGCAGTGCCTAAATAAGTGAGGTTGCGCTTATTGGTACATCGAAAAAATTTTTGACTATTACGTGTCACTGAAACTGCAACCTTTAAAATAAATCAACCTTTAATTAACAAAACCTGTAATTTTAAATTGTTTTCCTTGAAAGTTACGAAGATTCATTTATTATTACAGCAAATGTCCTGTAAAAAAGTTGTACACTGATTATTAAATGTCACGTAATTTGTTTTTCGACCTGTAAAATTACGGTAAATGTCCTGCTCCTTTTTGTTACAGGACATTTGCGTAATTTTACAGAAAATAATTTTTGCTGTGTATACACACACTTTACAAATTTTTCTACCGTGACTAGAACTATTTTTAAGGTTGATTGATTGAAACGTGTGGTTTTTACATCTCTATTTTAGACTTTTTTTGCTCATGATGATAAACAATTAAAAAAAATTCTGGATAAATACAATTAGTAGCACTTTTTCAGCTAACTTAGTTACAATAGATATTTATGCAACAAGTTGCAAAAAAAAGATTTTTCCAGCACGATTCGTAAATTTATTCGACGAGACTTGACAAGTTGGATGATTACGACAAGTGACAAAAATAACAAGTTTTGCAACAAGTAGCACATACAGTTTTTCGCCCATAAAATTTGTTTGATCAGAAACGAGCGCCGATGTGGTCTAGTGGATAGGCTGGCGCGAGTCTGGTATTGGTACGCCAGGCGTACTGGGTTCGATTCCCGGTATCGGCAAGAAAAACTTTTGGGTTCGAATCCCATAGTGGGCCGACAGGTAAGATGTGTTTCTTTATATAACTTAACTGACTATACAATATAAGAATGTTCAATCAGTTGCCAGCTGGCCAGGTATATACACGGATGCCGGAATACCTGTAAGTAAACTAGCCCACCTGATTGATTCGTTCTTCCAAAAATATACCTACATCAACACACGCAATACATTCATCACATAACAGTTCATACGAAGCCATGGAGTCCGGGTATGATGGCGCGCTGCATTGGAGATTTGTCGAACCTAATAATCTAAGGAATGCATGTGAACCCATACTTTGGCAGAAACTGCGGTGAATCCGTGCACCCATGGTGGATTACCAACATACATAAAATTTGTTTAATCAGAAACGGTTTGCCGTTTTTCTTTCGTTTCTTAAATAAACAATAAACAAACGAATCAAAACATAGTCGAGAAGTAGCACTTTTTTACCCTTTTTAAAAAAAAAATGTATCAAAATGTAAATTTTTCGACACTGTTTTATCGGTTGAAAATCTAGTCTTTTTTAACTTCGTAATCAAAAACAAACATTTTGCTATGGGTTTGAATTCCATTGTATGCGTTTTTTCGAATGCTTTCTTCTTCATCAAAAATAATTTAGAAATAATTTATTGTGGATTTAAATCGCCTGAAAATCATATTTGAGCTTCAAAACGAGTTTTTCAAAACAATAAGTTCTACAATTAAAATACAAACGAGATAGAGCAATTTTCAGTGGGAAGTGTCAAACCGACAATCTAGATCGCATGAAAGAGTTCTTCTAATCTGAGTTTTCAAGAAGCAATCATAAAAAGTGGCAATGGAAAAAAGATAAAGAATTCAATGCGAGTTCCAGAAAGATAATATATAAGGATGCCCCTCAATCAATTGAAAAAAGCTCAACTTCCTAAAGAACGAATTCCATACAGCTTATTTGAACCTTTATCTGCTGCTTAATTTGCTTAATGGCAAAAACGTCAAAGATGTCAAAAATGAAAAAAAGGTCAAAAAATGCCAAAATGTCAAAAATGTCAAAAATGTCAAAAATGTCAAAAATGTCAAAAATGTCAAAAATGTCAAAAATGTCAAAAATGTCAAAAATGTCAAAAATGTCAAAAATGTCAAAAATGTCAAAAATGTCAAAAATGTCAAAAATGTCAAAAATGTCAAAAATGTCAAAAATGTCAAAAATGTCAAAAATGTCAAAAATGTCAAAAATGTCAAAAATGTCAAAAATGTCAAAAATGTCAAAAATGTCAAAAATGTCAAAAATGTCAAAAATGTCAAAAATGTCAAAAATGTCAAAAATGTCAAAAATGTCAAAAATGTCAAAAATGTCAAAAATGTCAAAAATGTCAAAAATGTCAAAAATGTCAAAAATGTCAAAAATGTCAAAAATGTCAAAAATGCCAAAAATGTCAAAAATGTCAAAAATGTCAAAAATGTCAAAAATGTCAAAAATGTCAAAAATGTCAAAAATGTCAAAAATGTCAAAAATGTCAAAAATGTCAAAAATGTCAAAAATGTCAAAAATGTCAAAAATGTCAAAAATGTCAAAAATGTCAAAAATGTCAAAAATGTCAAAAATGTCAAAAATGTCAAAAATGTCAAAAATGTCAAAAATGTCAAAAATGTCAAAAATGTCAAAAATGTCAAAAATGTCAAAAATGTCAAAAATGTCAAAAATGTCAAAAATGTCAAAAATGTCAAAAATGTCAAAAATGTCAAAAATGTCAAAAATGTCAAAAATGTAAAAAATGTCAAAAATGTCAAAAATGTCAAAAATGTCAATAGGGTTAAAAATGTCAAAAATGTCAAAAATGTCAAAAATGTCAAAAATGTCAAAAATGTCAAAAATGTCAAAAATGTCAAAAATGTCAAAAATGTCAAAAATGTCAAAAATGTCAAAAATGTCAAAAATGTCAAAAATGTCAAAAATGTCAAAAATGTCAAAAATGTCAAAAATGTCAAAAATGTCAAAAATATCAAAAATGTCAAAAATGTCAAAAATGTCAAAAATGTCAAAAATGTCAAAAATGTCAAAAATGTCAAAAATGTCAAAAATGTCAAAAATGTCAAAAATGTCAAAAATGTCAAAAATGTCAAAAATGTCAAAAATGTCAAAAATGTCAAAAATGTCAAAAATGTCAAAAATGTCAAAAATGTCAAAAATGTCAAAAATGTCAAAAATGTCAAAAATGTCAAAAATGTCAAAAATGTCAAAAATGTCAAAAATGTCAAAAATGTCAAAAATGTCAAAAATGTCAAAAATGTCAAAAATATCTAAAATGTCAAAAATGTCAAAACTGTAAATAATTTCAAAAATGTCAAAAATGTCAAAAATGTCAAAAATGTCAAAAATGTCAAAAATGTCAAAAATGTCAAAAATGTCAAAAATGTCAAAAATGTCAAAAATGTCAAAAATGTCAAAAATGTCAAAAATGTCAAAAATGTCAAAAATGTCAAAAATGTCAAAAATGTCAAAAATGTCAACTTACTTACTTAACTTACTTAATGATCCCGCGCCGATCCTCCGGTGCATAGGGCCGTGGTAAAAGACCTCCACTGTTGACGATCCGGAGCCAGCGTCTTCACCTGGTCCCAGTCAAGATTCTCGTCGACAGTTCGGATTTCAGCGGCTAGGCTTCGCCGCCACGAGTTTCTGGGCCTGCCTCTTCTTCTATGACCTTCTGGATTCCAGTCAAGCGCCTCTCTGCAAATCTCGTTTTCATCTTTTCGCAGCGTGTGCCCAATCCATCTCCACTTACGTTCCCGAATCTCGATTTCTAGCGCCCTTTGATGACACCGGCGATGTAGTT
The DNA here is from genome assembly GCF_029784155.1 of Uranotaenia lowii. NCBI lineage: Eukaryota > Metazoa > Arthropoda > Insecta > Diptera > Culicidae > Uranotaenia > Uranotaenia lowii. The sequence continues at coordinate 422,673,190 of NC_073692.1, forward strand.
CCTCATTCGAGATCCAGTTGCCAGGCCACCAAGCGCGGATGATGTTCCGCAGGCAGCGGTTTACAAATACTTGCAGTTTTCGCGTCGTCACCGCATATGTGCACCAAGTTTCGCACCCGTACAGCAATACGGATTTGACGTTTGAGTTGAAGATTCGGATTTTCGTTCGTAGAGAGATCTGGCGTGACCGCCAGATGTTTCGGAGACTCGCAAACGCAAATCGGGCCTTTCTGATCCGGGTTTCGATGTCTTTCCTGGTACCACCATCAGGCGTTATCTGGCTACCAAGATACTGGAAGCACTCCACTTTCTCAACTTGTTGCCCAGCTACCATGAAACTGGAGGGATTTCCTGTGTTGATCTCCATCGACTTGGTCTTTTCGACATTGACTTTGAGACCTGCTGCCTTGGAGCTTTCGGTGAGGTCGTCGAGTTTGCTCTGCATGTCCGGTTGTGTTTGGGCGAGCAAAACAATATCGTCAGCCAGGTCAAGGTCGTTCAGTTGCTCCATTGTTAAAGGATTCCACGGCAATCCTCGGTTCGGTGCACAGTCGATCGATCCAGTCAGAATCTCATCCATTACGATGAGGAAAAGTAGCGGTGATAAGATACATCCTTGTCTCACTCCAGCAGTTACCGGGATTGGTTCGGACAAGACACCATCGTGCAAGACCTTGCACGAAAATGCCTCGTATTGTGCTTCGATGAGATGGACTAGTGTCTCTGGGACCCCTCGTCGCCTTAGAGCCGCCCAGATGTTTTCATGATTAAGTCGGTCGAATGCTTTTTCGAAATCAACGAACACCAGCAGAAGAGAGTCCTGGAATTCGTTGATTTGTTCCAGTATGATTCGTAGCGTTGTGATGTGGTCCACACATGATCGTCCGGATCGGAATCCAGCTTGTTGCCGTCGGAGTGTAGCGTCTATTTTCTCCTGGATCCTGTTCAGGATCACTTTGCAGAGTACTTTGAGGGTTGTACAGATCAACGTTATACCTCGCCAGTTACCGCACTCTGTCAGGTCTCCTTTCTTCGGGACCTTAACGAGGACACCCTGCATCCAGTCGGCCGGGAATGTTGCAGTATCCCAGATGTCAGCGAAAAGACGGTGCAACATTTGTGCTGATAGGGCAGGGTCGGCTTTCAGCATTTCAGCAGGGATGCAATCGATCCCAGGTGCTTTGTTGGATTTCAAATGTCAAAAATGTCAAAAATGTCAAAAATGTCAAAAATGTCAAAAATGTCAAAAATGTCAAAAATGTCAAAAATGTCAAAAATGTCAAAAATGTCAAAAATGTCAAAAATGTCAAAAATGTCAAAAATGTCAAAAATGTCAAAAATGTCAAAAATGTCAAAAATGTCAAAAATGTCAAAAATGTCAAAAATGTCAAAAATGTCAAAAATGTCAAAAATGTCAAAAATGTCAAAAATGTCAAAAATGTCAAAAATGTCAAAAATGTCAAAAATGTCAAAAATTTCAAAAACATCAAAAATGTCAAAAATGTCAAAAATGTCAAAAATGTCAAAAATGTCAAAAATGTCAAAAATGTCAAAAATGTCAAAAATGTCAAAAATGTCAAAAATGTCAAAAATGTCAAAAATGTCAAAAATGTCAAAAATGTCAAAAATGTCAAAAATGTCAAAAATGTAAAAAATGTCAAAAATGTCAAAAATGTCAAAAATGTCAAAAATGTCAAAAATGTCAAAAATGTCAAAAATGTCAAAAATGTCAAAAATGTCAAAAATGTCAAAAATGCCAAAAATGTTACATATGTCGAAAATGTCAAAAATGTCAAAATGTTAAAAATGTTAAATTTTAAAAATGTTAAAAATGTTGAAAATGTTAAAAATTTCAAAAATTTAAAAAATGTTCAATGTTAAAACTAAAACTAAAATATAAAAAGTGCCAAAAACGTCAAAAATGTCTAAATCTCAAAAATGTTAAATAGTGTCTGTAGTGTAAAAATAGTAAAAAACGAACAAAATAACACAAATATCAAAAACGAACAAAAAAACAAAAATGGAAAAAAATGTTAAAGTTGGCAGAATTCGAAACACTTCGCTCATGATGAAGTTAACTCTTGTAAGTAGTTGCGAAAATTTAAGACTTTTTTCTACATGTTTTGAGTTCCAAAAATTGTTTATGTCAAATTCCGAAACTATATCCATTTCCGGTTTTGCTTCATTGACTTAACAGGCTCGGAAAACTTCCCAGTAATGGGCAAAATGATTGAGAATATATCGTCTTTCTATTGACTTGCAGCTTCCGGAAGATGGCCCATGGTTGATTTCCCCTGTTTGGTCACCATAAAACTCTCACCCAAACGTGCTAGAATAAAAACTTTCTCATATCCTTCGACATCCGCTTTGTAGCGGAGAATGGGAGGCAATTGCCTCTGGCCAAATATATTCGAGAATGGCAATGCCCTGGAATTGAAGACTATTTGAGACCAGCTAGAAAGAGGGTGACTACGTAGGATGAGTTTTCTACCGCACTAAATCTGCCCATTTTCAACGCGTGTCCGGTCAACAATCAGAAATAGCTTTCCTACATATTAGTTTTTTTCTTGGAAGCCAACCTATCAGCTTCCGGATAAATTTTGTACGCATCAGAAGCATGCTCGAGATGTTACAGATTATACTTCCTTGAAGATTTAATAGGAGAAACGTTGCGATTGTTTTCCGAGATAGATTTAAAGCAAAATTGTTTGTTTGAACTAAATATTTTTAATTTTAATCAAAAATTCAATAAAGTGTTTAAAAATGTGAGCCTTTCCAAGCAATTTCCCTGAAGAAAAGCAAAAGAAAGACCCATCATGGTGGGGTAAGTGATTTCCGCCACACATTCCGGATGTACACCCAATATATGGAAAGCAAGGAATCGAACCAAAGTTCACCGGAAGTGATTCGTCTTCCGGGCTCCCATTCACTCGAACTCGTGCATGGCCCGTTCGTTTCGAGAGAAGATTATGTGAGACTTCCCGCTTCATGTCTGAGTCTGAGTACGTGAGTGTGTTTTCAGTTTGCGCTCGTTTCGACTACGTATCCTTTTGCCGTTTGCTGCCATTTTTACGACGTTAGTTTTCCCGCTATTTTCCACAAACAACCCCATTTGCCCAACCACTCGCCTTTTAGCTACTATTGCTGCAGGAGGAAAATTCAATCCATGGAAATTCGAAGCTGGTGCTATTTTCATTCAACTTTGCCAAACCGTATAAAACAAGCTGACTAACGGCCTAGACAGGATTCGATTCGCTAACATACTTCTGTGATGTAATCAAACCTACACCGAGCGTGATGAAAGGCAGCCTCCAAGCCATCAGGAAGGAGCAAACACACTAGAAAGGATCTGTAGACGTCACGGTGATGTGGCAAGTTTGCAGGTTGAAGCGATTTCATTCAGTTTTCTCGGTAGTTTTCTTTTATTGGATTTCCAGCGGCTAGACAGACGAGAAACGTCTTGAAATAAGTCTCGATATAAGTCAATCGATGAGCGTCTGTTCGAAGTCAATGATTCGGTAATATTTGCACTCATCCGATTTTTTCTTGAGTGTTTGATGCGAAAAGATTTTTGCCGGCTCAATGATCTCCATTTTATATAAAAAAAAAACTACAAATAATGGTATGTAAACCAGAAGCCATTTCGTAATAATCAATGTTGTCAAGTATTGATAATGGGAACATCCTTCGACGGTAGTATATCAGACTTTGAAAACTTTAAGCTCTCCAAATTTGTACATTTTGAAAATTTTCCAATCAGCTTCATGTTTTTAATCTCAGCTTCTAAAAAAGGTTGTCAATAAACGCTCATAATCAACCGCCCTCGGTTGATTTCTTCTTAGATGTTGCAAAAAATTTCAATTAAATCAAGACATTTAGCATCAACTCATCCGATGACAAGGCCCAACTAATCCTTTAACCAAGCACAAGCTGCAATTCACATAAAAGACGCAAAGAGAAAAAAAATAGAATTTCCAACAAACTGGCGTCGATCTTTCCTTTTCAAACACTCGACATGGGAAAGCGAGATCGGGTTGAGTAAGACGTCATACCGGTAATTGTGTTAAGGAGCCGTTTTCACGGTTGACAAAATTGGCAAGCCTCTGTCATGCCGCCATGCCCGGGAGCACTACTTGAGGCAGAAAAAGGAACCCCGCAAAGCAGGAGAGAAATGTGAAGGACCCTTATAGCTTCCTTCAGGTGGCGATGCTTCAAGGGGTGACAATTTTGGCCCTCATCCACCCATTTTTCGGTGACAACAATTCGGGAGACCTTCTTCGGACCAATCCAAACAATACTAGGCAGCCCCGGGAAGGGACATCTTGTGCATTTTTTGTCATATTTTTCTCTTTTTTATTCCTTTCAAGTTCGTTTTTTCCATTTGGGCGACTTTTAATAAGCAAACATCTTGAAGACGAGAATCGTTTGCTCCGAGTGCTGTATACCTGGAAATAAATTACATCGAGACAAACGAAAGGTAAAAACTTTCTCCCATATTTCTCGCCCATTTTCCCAGACTGAGCGCCAAACCTTTTCCGAAAGTGTGGCTCGTTCTAAAGAATTTGCACAACTTATTTTGGTTTTTATGAGTTCTGGCTCCGGCAAACGGACAAAAAAAAACAAACGAATCGTCCAATTTTCCTCGAGCTGGTGCCAATTGAAGTCCTGCTGAGCCCTCGGTGAGATATGATAAGATGCTGAAACATTCTTGGCCCTGTGATTTTTCTATTCTGATGGGCAAACATCCGAGCGCAATTCCATAAATCACTACTGCTGATGGCAATCTAACAACTTGGAAAAGTAATAACGAAAGGTGCGCCCCTAGTATTTGGCTGTTGTTTTGTTTTCCTTTTTCACTTTTGCTGTTATTGTTATTGTTTCTGTTGCCACCAAACGGTCACTCAACACGCTGGACGAGATTCTAATCCCAAACAAAGTAAGATAAAGTTTGATGCGATTCTCTTGTTTGCAGAACAAAACATCAACAATGGGGACCAATCATTGCGCGCGACCCTCCGCTACAATTGATTGCTGTCGATTATTTCTGGGTATAAGGGTATGCGAAGATGCCTTCCTATGATAAGCGATAAATCATACCTTTCGCAGGAAAAACTATTGAAAACTTTTTTTTTCAGTCATTTTTGGATGGTGAAATTTTATTTGAGGACCGTTTGATAATACAAGTTACGATAAAAAAAAAGTTACTAACGGACGGTGGAACAGCCAAAAAGTGCTAAACAATTAAATTTTGACGTAACACGATAACCCATTGATGGGCTGGATCTGGATGATTTGCTATTAACGAGAAAATGTTTTAGTAGCTATCACTAATTTGAAGAATTCCACTTCAGCTGGGTGGAATACCGGCGTGAATACTAGTCGCCCTTAACTGGTAAACCCTGTTACGCGCATTTATAGAACAGCAAAAAATCGCTACCATCTAAGAAAAATCGTGTATGGCCCAAGGCAAAAAAAGGGTTTCATGTTTGTGGATTGCCTGAACAGGACCTCTGAGAATCAGTATGGATTCTTTGCTAAACACTCGGTAACTCCAAAACTAAAACATGGATGGCGGGATTCAAATCGACATAATACATATATACCGATATTTTGTCGGCATACGATTCTGTCTATCATGATATACTCTTGAAAAAAATGGAATCGATTAGAGCAGAGGTTTTCAGATCGTGCTCCGCGAAGCTTTAGAAAGTGCTCCGCGATGAAAAAAAGAAAATCATAAACCAACATTGAAAAACTCTGATTTTTTTATCGTTTCATTTTTATTGAAGCATAAGAAAAAAAAATATTCATAGAGTATATAGTACGAGCGAATAAGCTTTGTTTACTTTGTTTGATAGTTAGCCGACATTCCACACTACATACCGAAGTTCGCTGGTTATCTCGTGGAAAACGTTGTCTCGTATATTTGAATTAAGATCGGAAGTTAGTAAGTTTTTGAACGACAATAATTTTGCATTGGAGGTCAAATTGAATGATGATCATTGCAGGTTTGCTTATTTGGCTGACGTTTTTCATAAATCTAATGACCTGAGTCTTTCAATGCAAGGTTAAGGAATAACAATCTTCGATTCAAACGGAAAAAATCATGGCCTTCAAGAAAAATGTTGGGCATAGCTTTCTTTTTCATAGGCTTTCAGAATAAAGCATTGAATCAATTTTAAAGAATTCAACGAAAATTTACGGGTCTGTATTATGACAATCACAACAATTTTCGTTGAAATCATTTTTTTGTTTCCCTTGATGTAAACTTAAACTAACAGGCCCACGTATCTAATAAAGACATTTACAATAACAATTACAATGTTTGTTGAACAGCAATATTTCCCCGAAGAATATCATAAAAAGATCGAAGACATGAAATGAGAGGAACATCCTTTTTCGGTGTCGAAGAAACCAGAATGATTAACATCGCAAGAATTTGAATGCTTGATAGATTTGGACATGGCATCGGATTCAAAACTACAGGAAAGATTCGCATCTAAGAAGTCGTTGAAAGAGTTTTGGTGTCAACTGAAAAATGAATTTCAAATTTTGTTCGATAAAGCGAAACTTATTCTATGTGAGTCTGAATTTTCCACATGTCTCGCAACGAAGACAAAATACCGATCCCGAATAAACGCGGAACCAGACGTCAGGCTACAACTGACACAAATTAAACCAAACATTTTGCAGCTTGCAAAATCGCAGAAATCATATTTGATCTATTGAAATCATTAATTTTTTATATTAATAAATACAAAACATTCAATGAGGAGCCATTCATTTTCCATTTAATTGACTACCATGACAAGACTCATCTTATTTAAACGATAAATACCTACATACTATCAATTTCAAGAGAGTTAAATTTTGTGTAAGGGGTCAGCCAAAGGGGTCGCCCATATTAACCGTTCGCTGTTTTTGCGATACTGTCGTTATTATACATCGTATTCAGATGAAAATTGGTTCACGCTAGTTTTGAGTGACGTGAAATCGATTTAAGGTATCAAACTCAGTGTAAGAGGCCGGCAAAAGCGGTCGTACATATTAACTTTTCAATATCTTAGTGATATTGACGTTTTTATACAACGGATTGGGATGAAAATTTGCACATAGGAGGTATAAGGGACAAACAATTGATTTCACTTATCCAAATTTAAATCAGGGGTCGTCCAAAGAGGTCGTCCATATCAGCTATTCACTGTTAATGCGATATCGCCGTTATTATACATCGAATTCAGATGAAAATTGGTACACCAAAGTTTTGAGGGACGGGCAATCGTTTTCAGGTATTAAATTCAGAGTAAGGGGCCAGTGAAAGGGGTCGTCCATATTAACCTTTCAATATTTTTGCAATAACGTCGTTATTATACATCGGATTGGGATGAAAATTTGTACACGGTAGTTTTCAGGGACGGGCAGTCGATTTCAGATGTCAATTTTTTTTCCAGGGGTCGACGAAAGTGGTCGTCCATATTATTTAATTTTTCACTGTTTTTAGCAATATTGACGTTTTTATGCAATGGATAGCTTTAAAAATTGGCACACGGGAGTTTTGAGGGAAAAGCAATCAATTTCACATATCAAAGATTGTATAAGAGGCCACCGAAAGGGTTTTAAGTTTTTGGCAATACAGGTCCCGTTCGTTTTTGGCAACATTCGATTTTGGCAACATTCGATTTTGGCAACATTCGATTTTGGCAACATCCGATTTTGGCACATGTGCCAAAATCGAACGGTTTTTAGAAGCGACATTACTTTTTGGTTTTCTCTATAACAGGACCAATATAATTTGGTGCCGTTCACTAATTACGTAAGCACGATTTTGGAAATTTTCAACCCTCCCTCCCCCCTGGTAAGACAAAGTAAGATTTTTCAAAACCCCCCCTCCCCCCCTAGTAAGATCTTACGTTTTTTTATTCTTTGAGAAATTGACACTTTTTTTAGGGTTTTTTTTTGACACTTTACCAGCATTATGGCATTCGTGTCAGAGAAATTGACACGTTTTTTCAAAAATAGCTTGAAAATATCAAAAATGTGACATACATACTTCAAAGCAAAGCATTTTTTAAGAAAAGTTTAAAAAAAAACTGTATTTGAAAAGCACAATCTATACAAAACAACAGATAAAATGTCATAAACGATTAAAGAAAACATTATTCAAGACATGTTTGGGGTAACAATAATTTTCAATAAATTTCCACAATCGAATAAACGATATAATATCTAAATTCCAATTTCAAAAAGAGAGGTCAGGTTTGCACAATGTATGCTATGCTATGCTAAAATTGTCATGTTTTTTACCTGAAAATCATAAAAATCTTTAAAAAAATATTATTTTATACTACTAGAATTGGGGCAAAAATGTTTAACGACAATCACGTTGTCAAATAACCTAAAAGCTCAGACTCATTCAGCGGTAAGCGATAAAGTTTTAGGATTTTTTTGGTAAATCTTTTGTAAAATTTAGAGTTGTTAAATAGTGTCTATCACTGAAAAAACTGTCTAGAAATTCATTATTTAAAGCACCTTATATTGATTTTTAAAGATTTTTTCTGAACGAAGTCATTTTCGAAATATGATGGATTCAAATCGTGGTGTCATAACGCGCCATTTTCCTTGTTGTTTCCAAAAATTTCTCAATTGAAAAGATTGTTATGATGAAAAGCGAAAAACGACGATCTTTTTTAATGATGTGATTTAGTGTTTTTGGTTTGATTGATTCTCTATAAATTTTATATAACCTGCAATTTTTTAATCAATTTAGAGATATTAAAAGATCAATAACATAACATCAAAATTAACCAACAAATAAGTAGTGAGTAAAATAAAACCTGAGTAATATGGTTTCGTATGGCTGTGGCTGTGATGAATTTTTAATGTAATATTTCTTACGTAAGATTTTTGGAAACCCCCCCTACCCCCCTAGTAAGAGATCGTAAGCAAATGTGAAACCCCCCCACCCCCCCTATGTGCTTACGTAATTAGTGAACAGCCCCTTTGGACAAACACCAAAAATACGTTTAACGTTCAGAAATTGTGATAGAATACAACAACAAAAACAAAAAAATTCTAAAAAAATTATAAAGTACTCAAAAATTACAAAAAGATGTAAAATTTAAAAAAATATCGAAAACAAATACAAATAAGAGACTAAAAATGACAAAATAAACTTAAAAATGATGAAGAATGAAAAAAACAGCAAATATGACAAAAAAAACAAAGATTATAAACAAAACAAAAATAGTGCAAAATGCATCAAAAACATGAGAAAAAAACTATAAAAATTCTTAAAATGGTCGGAAATTGACTTAAAATAACGTTAATGATTACAAAAAGAGTTATTTTGTAGAAAAAGGAAAAAAAAGTTCCAGATAAAAAACCGTTCGATTTTGGCAACATTCGATTTTGGCAACACTAAATGTTCGGGCATGTTGCCAAAAACGAACAGGGTCTGTAATTGCGTTGTTATGCAACGATCAAGTCGAAATTTCTACACGGGAATTTTTGGCACGGTCAATTGATTCCTGATCTCAAATTAAGTAGCAAACGACAGAAAAAGTAATCGTCCAATATTTATGCAATTATTACTTAACAATGAATCCGGAAGTGCATCTGGTAAATGCTTGGTAATTGGCTTTCATACAAACTGTTCATGACATACATATTCCAAGTTGAAAGTGAAACGGAGTTCGTATGGGATCAGCTAGTAAAATATAAGTATCATTCACAGATAATCTGCTAGCACTGCAATGTCGGTCCGTTTCGTCCGTTAAACGAATGACAACTGTCGCACTTCGAACGAATAAATCCGCCTATTTTGCTGTGCAACCGTGGCAAGGGAAGTCCATATCGGGCAATACTCCTCGTGAGAAAGAGTTTAGTTTTACATAACGGCGATCGTGACAGGACATTCCACAGATATCTGCCAAGAGTGGAGAAGAATTAATCGAATGGATGTGACTACAAGCAAGGTATCGGAGGAAAAGGATCAGGTATTAAATAAACAAATTTTATGTATTCGGTGTAGTACCCGCCAATGTAACATACTTTTGTTTTGCTTTAATATCAAACTGGTGAGCATGTGTTTTGTTATCAAAGATATTTGACGAAGTAAATAAATAAAAAAATAGTGTTTTTGAAATGGTAAGAAACGTTTCAGTAGACGATGCGATTGTCAATTGTGCTGTAGGATCATCAATTTCGTTTCAGACGATTCTGAAGAGGACGACGTTAACATCATTGGGGGTGATGATTGGAAATGTTTGGAATCCGAATACAAAGTAGTATCAGCAGATTTGAAAATAATCCACCAATTCGGTTTTCCCGAGTTGAAAGCTTACGCAACCAAGTGTCCTATAAAAATAAAAACCGCATGAGGCCGTCATAAAAGTAGATGGAGCTGAAAAATCGGTCATCAAGGCAACATTCTGGTCATATCGGAAGGTAATCGATCCTTGTTGGGAAATGATATTTGGGAGACCTTTCAGTGGAGATGAAATGGACGTCGACTTGTCTCTTTGGTAGTTGGTTTATTACTAGCTACTATATACAATGGGAAGCCAGATTGGTGGTCAAGAACAAAGCGTGTTCTGCACGATCAAAAGAACGATCGAGTGTCGTGTGTAGGTAGTGTGTGGTAACGATCGTTCGATCGTGTGATGTGTCGGATGATGAATGGTCGGATAAATTATAGGGTGATTCGACAATTGTTGCCACAGATACATTCAGTAAGATGAAACTTCTTAAAGTTGGTCTTTCTTTAAATGTCTGCTCATCAAAAAAAAAAACAATGCTGCTGTGCTCCCAAATATTCCAGGGTTATAAATCAAATTCATCGTTGACGAAAACGTTCTTCCAGTCCAAAATGCATACTTGAATGTCCCGGCTGCTTTTCGGGAGTCTGCAAGGCAAAGGTTGGCATAAATGGAGGCTCGGGGGATTATAGAAAAGTTGAAACATATAAGTGACATGTCGGCAATTCCAAAAGGAAAGGAGGATTTCCGATTGGTAGTGAATATGAATGAGAGCATCAAACAAAGCCAACAAACGGAAGTATTTACGACGGCCTCTCATAAATGAAATGAGAACGAATCTTCACGGTGCTCATTACTATTCCAAGCTTGACTTGACAAGTGCCTACTACCATCTCGACTTAGCCAAAGAGTCTACAGAACTGAAAACGTTCTTTCGGTAAACGATATGTACCGTTTAACTCGATTGATGTTCGGGGTAAACTGCGCGCCAGAGACATTTCAGAGAGAAGGATTAGAAGGGATTATAATTCATACATATATATGATAACCTCGTATTTGCGGATATGATCAAACATTGGAGTCTAAGAGTTTTACCAATACTGAAGGATAATAACTTGAATGTAAACCAAAAGAAATGCGAATTTTAAAAGCAACGCATAACATTTTTAGGACATCTATTAGATAAACATAGGTTTCATATAGATGAATAGCAAATCAACTTTGTTCGCAAATTGGCAATTTTGCTGGTAAAAAGTGGATAATGTGCAACACAAGACCCCATAGTAGTCATATCAGCTCTTATTCACATCTCCTATCTCAACCTCCCCGTGGTACCGGCTGTGATGCGAGTAACCTAAGTTGAGATCTGGTACCCAACCCAAGTGGATACTTTGGTCGCATGCAGACTGAGAAAGTGGCCGCAAGCGTCTGTTTTCCAGATCAGAGGCGGCTCAAACAGCGTCTGTCTCGCAGCGAGCGGCTGAATTTACGAAATGTGGCTCCCGCCAGCTAAGCCCCATCGCAGGATAGGGACTTTAGGCTAACAACCTACTGCTCCCGATTCATAAAATTGTTACGGAATTCGAAAGAAATGACCGACCTGGAACTTTGGCGACGACCTTTAGCATGAAAACACGGACACGAACTGCAACTAGGAACGTTTTAACCCTTGTCCAACAAGGCAAGCTGGCTCAACTTGCTAGAGAAGCTAGCCGCCTCAAGCTTGAAATTCTGGGACTGAGCGAAGTCCGTTGGCCTTATACTGGAGAAAACAAGACTCAATTCGGGTAAGTCCTGCTTTACTCTGGCATACGAGAAGAACATGCTACTCGGGAACGAGAAGTTGGTTTCCTGTTAAGCCCGTACGCCTACGCGGCTCTCATTAGATGGGAACCGATAAACGAATGAATAATCATAGCCAGATTTAGATCACGGGTTAGAAACTTAACAATGGTCCAGTGTTATGCGCCTACTAACGTTGCCGATTTGCAGGAGAAAGATAAGTTTTACAGTCAACTGAACAGCGTGGTAGAGAAAATTCCGATGGGTGACATTCAAATCCATTTGAGCGACTTCAACGCAAAGAATGGCTCCGACAATCAAGACCTTGAGCGCATCATGGGGCGTCATGGCCTAGGACAGATGAGCGAAAACGGAGAGCTGTTTGTAGAAATTTGTGGCAACAACAACATGGTGATCGGTGGATCGTTCTTCCCCATCGACCAGCACATAAGGTCACTTGGGTATCCCGGGATGGCCGAACGGAAAATCAAATAGGAAACATCTGCAAAATGAAAAAGGAGCCTTCTTGATGTCCGCTACAAACGAAGCGCAGACATTGCATCTGGCCATCACCTCGTCCTTGGCGAGATACGACTGAGAGTCGCGCGTGTCCAGCGGCGCGAGGAGGAAGTCGATACGATGTCCACCGGTTGGAGAATCCAAAGGTGAAAAGGGCATACGTTGAACAGCTAAGATCCCGAGCCTCAGAATTGCCGACAGACGGAACAGTCGACGGAGAGTGGTGTGGAATCAAGAATGCGTTTATCACGACGAGCCATGGTACTCTCGGTAAAGTTTGTGGAAGAAGAAGTGAATGGACGTCGGGTGAAACTTGGAGGATGAGCGGAGAAAGGCAAAAATCGGAATTGAGCAGGCATGTACCGGGTCAGCCAAAGCAGCAGCCCCCTTCGATAAGCGGAGCTGGAAAAGGCAGTTAAACGAGCTTGAAGACGAGACAAGCGAGCCTGGAAAAACTTCCTAGCCGAAGAGGGAGAAAGAGCCGCCGCCAATGGAGATATCCGATTACTTTATGACATTTCTCGCCGCCTCAGTGGTGCAAGGACTAATGCAAGAATGCCACTGAAAGACCGAGCAGGTTAGTTATTGAACGATCGAACAGATAAGCTCAAACGATGGACTGAGCACTGCGAACAACTCTTCCGATTCACGAATAGCGATAGCCAACAGAACCCGCAGCCCGAAGCGCCCACAGTAAGCCACATAAATGGCGTCAACTCGGAAGCGCCTACGCTGGCTGAAATAGAAGCGGCAATCAAAAACATGAAATCCAACAAAGCACCTGGGATCGATTGCATCCCTGCTGAAATGCTGAAAGTCGACCCTGCCCTGTCAGCACAAATGTTGCACCGTCTTTTTGCTGACATCTGGGATACTGCTACATTCCCGGCCAACTGGATGCAGGATATCCTCGTAAAGGTCCCGAAGAAAGGAGACCTGACAGAGTGCGGTAACTGGCGAGGCATAACGTTGATCTGTTCAACCCTCAAAGTACTCTGCAAAGTGATCTTGAACAGGATCCAGGAGAAAATCGACGCTACACTCCGACGGCAACAAGCTGGATTCCGATCCGGACGATACGAATCATACTGGAACAAATCAACGAATTCCAGGACTCTCTTCTGCTGGTGTTCGTTGATTTCGAAAAACCATTCGATCGACTTAACCATGAAAACATCTGGGCGGCTCTAAGGCGACGAGGAGTACCAGAGAAACTAGTCCATCTCATCGAAGCACAATACGAGGCATTCTCGTGTAAGGCTTTGCACGACGGTGTCTTGTCCGAACCAATCCCGGTAACTGCTGGAGTGAGACAGGGATGTATCTTATCATCGCTACTTTTTCTCATCGTAATGGATGGGATTCTTACTAGATCGATCGACTGTGCACCGAACCGTGGATTGTCGTGGAATCCTTCAAAAATGGAGCAACTGAACGACCTTGACCTAACTAACGATATTGTTTTGCTCGTCCAAACACAACCGGATATGCAGAGCAAACTCGACGACCTCACTGAAAGTTCCAAGGCAGCAGATCTCAAAGTCAATGTCGGAAAGACCAAGTCGATGGAGATCAACACAGGAAATCCCTCCAGTTTCAAGTTGAGAAAGTGGAGTGCTTCCAGTATCTTGGTGGCCAGATTACGCCTGATGGTGGAAAGACATCGAAGCCCGGATCAGAAAAGTCCGATTTGCGTTTGCAAGTCTCCGAAACATCTGGTGGTTACGCCAGATCTCTCTACGAACGTAAATCCGAATCTTCAACTCAAACGTGAAATCCGTATTGCTGTACGGGTGCGAAACTTGGTGCACATATGCGGTAACGACGCGAAAACTGCAAGTATTTGTAAACCTTTGCCTGCGGAATATCATCCGCGCTTGGCGGCCTGGCAACTGGATCTTGAATGAGGAACAACGTCGCCGGTGTCATCGAAGGGCGCTAGAAATCGAGATTCGGGAACGTAAGTGGAGGTAAATTGGGCACACGCTGTGAAACGATGAAAACGAGATTTGCAGATAGGCGCTAGATTGGAATCCAGAAGGACATCGAAGAAGAGGCAGACCCAAAAACTCATGGTGGCGAAGCCTAGCCGCTTCGAACTGTCGACGAGAATCTTGACTGGGACCAGGTGAAGACGCTGGCTCCGGATCGTCAACAGTTGAGGTCTTTTACCACGGGTCTATGCACTGGAGGATCATAAATTGATGTCGCTATACATATGAACGTTCTTAACGTCTCTTACTCCTTTCATTGGAGTGCTAAATACGGTCGATTTTCTACTGCCGGAACTCATTAATGAAGCTATTGAATTTTTCGGGTAGAAATTTTCTAATCGTGAAAACAAACCATCAATAAAATAACAAGTTATACGTTCAGCCTCAAAATAAACAAAAAAAATAAAAAAAAAAATTTTTCATGAATTTTGTATATACTTTAATAGACATAAAAAATTACCAAAAAGATAAAAAAAAATAAAGGTTGTGCAATTAAAAAGTATTGAATCTTATCGGATTGATTGATTAATGATTGACGATTGATTGATCAGCAAAAGGT
This sequence comes from Uranotaenia lowii, assembly GCF_029784155.1. Lineage (NCBI taxonomy): Eukaryota > Metazoa > Arthropoda > Insecta > Diptera > Culicidae > Uranotaenia > Uranotaenia lowii. The sequence continues at coordinate 422,688,300 of NC_073692.1, forward strand.
AATAGAGAATTCATCAAGCTGAATAGTTGTCAGACTTTTTCTATTAGAAATTTACAGCACGGGAAACGAAACGTGCTTCACGTTTAGCAAAACTCGTTCAATCCTCAATGTTAGAATTTGTCAAAGATTATTGACAAACATAAATACGTAATCCAATCTTAAAGTAGAGCCTCTCTCCAAAGTGTCTTATCAATGCTATACCAAAACCACAATCTTCCCGGTCGATGAAGGGTTCTTCAAAAACCCCTGGTGCGGTGCTAGGAACAGAAAGATACTTTAACGTTGCCATTTGCGAGCCCCTTACATTTTCCCGGAAGAAGACGGTCGGAAGATGTCTCGTTGTTCAAGCAAGTAGGCAAGCAAGCAAGCAAGCAATCAAAACCTGAAGAGGACACTTCAGAGGAACACCGAAGAAAGCAAAATCCGACATCATCATCGAACGAACGGATTTATTGCCAGCTCAGCAGTTACAAATCCTTTACTTCCGCCTTACCTTCCTACTATGTGTAAGTAAAATGGGATGAGGGATGGGGATGAAAAGGGCGGTTTCCTAGGAAGCCTCTTTAGCCTCAAATGCCATCATAATATGGAAGCTATCCGTTCGGAAACTGCACATCGAATCATAACCCCATAACGGAACACACCGGTCGAATGAATTCCAGGAAATGGTGAGAAAGAATGAGTACATATCAAAATCACTGTTACGAAGATGAACATATTCATCATTTCTCGAAACCATGAGTAACGATTTAGTTTTGACAAGTGGTTTGGCATCGAATGATTCAATTTGGAAAATTTTAAACTTTCTTAAGTCCAATGAGGTCCTTTCTCAAAAATTATAATTTTATCCTTTGAAACTAATTTTGCTCACTGTTCCTCTTGAACTGAAGAAGCTGGTGTCAAATAATTTCTAGGGCGAGGTAGTAAAAAGGATTTGAATGGTTTTGGAAGTGAAAGTCCCGGAGAATTGTCTTCGTCATCGTTCCTCCATCCGTTGTCCATCGATTGGCTTCGTTAGAAAAAGCCTCTCGCAAACAGACTGAAGACCGAAGAAAGTACCCCCAAAAAAGCCATTGGGGGAAAGCAGAAAGTGCTTCTTGAAGGCGTTCAGCCATTCGAGTGTAGATCACATTAGACAGGATTTCTAGCTGTGTAGCTCGTTGAAGTAAAATATGGCCCAATCTTCATTTTTTCCTCTTATTCAGAAAAAAGGGGTTTGAGAAACAATACAATCGATCCTTGAGAAGATTAGCCTAGGCAAGGAAAAAGACCAAGAATCAAATGCACAAAAGGATCGCCGTCAGCGCGAAAGAAGGACGATTAAATACTCTCAAAACCGATAAATTATCATCCCTATTTCGTTGTTTGGGAGTGTTTTATGTATATTGTTCTGTCCTTAGATTCCAAGGAAAGAGATGTCGTTTGAAGAAATGAGATTCTCACCCTTTTGGGCCGAGCCCTTTTTTATCATCTTCTTTATTTTCTATTGTAAGCTAACAGAACAGTTGTTTAATATTGATGAGCGGTTTTCATGGCCTGGGCTAGTTTTATTTTCGTGTGGCTTACGAAATAAATGTGTCCTGGAGTCCTTTCTCTTTATTTTTTTCCTACTGGAACAAAAATTATACTTTAAAATAAAATCGGGCAAAAATCAAATAATTCAATAAATACAGGTAATGTTTATGAAAAACAATGCTGACAGAAATGTTTCATTATTTTTTAAAGTGTTCTGCAGATGATGTTTTGTTTCCTTTTAAATCTAGTCAATTTCATTAATGCCTTTTGATTCACAATTCAGTTAGCGGCTTGAACTTCAACTCATGTATCACTGATTTAAAATTTTGTTTCGGAGAAAATAAACAGTGGTCGTCCATTTTAACCTTCCACACAAGAGTGTTTTTTAAGTTTGTTTTTTTTTTTCTTTATTTGAATTATACGATATACAAAAGAAGGTTGTCCATAAACACTGTCTTAAATTCCATGCAAAATTATTTTTAAAATGCATCAGACTTTCCAGTCAAAATTGGAAGTTGAAAGCAACATGGGATTGCTACGAGATTAGCTTTTGTTGAAAAAAAAAACACAATTTTTTTTAAGGAACCCCGAGGAAATTTTTCGAACCCATTAGAAATTTTAAAATCTGCCATTATTTTCAAAATGTAATCCTATTTCTATCACACCGAGGTGTCATTCAGCATATTTGTAACAAACTAATTTAGAAAACGAATGTTTCTATGTCATAAACAAGTCTTATTGACAAAGTAAAAACCGTTTGAATGAATACTTTTTCTGTAATTCAAACCAAGTTTTGAAACCATTTTTTAAGATGGCGTCATTAACAATTGAATGAATGAAATTTTCTTTTTCAATTCAAAGACATTTCATCACTCTGTGCATCTTTGACAATGTATAGTGAAATATCTTGTTTTTTTTTTTAATTAAGGCGATTTTTTGTGACACCATAACTTTGAAACAAGTGTTCAGAATGACTTGAAATTTGATTTTCGAAGGTTTTCTGGTCAAGAATGGTTCAAGTATTTGAAGACCATCACGATATATTGAATGAGAGCTCCCATACAAAATCACCTCTTGCTTTTGAAACGGGAAAATAAGTTTAAAAAAAACAAAACTCCCATAATTCTAATGAATACATACATAATTTGCTATACATGCAATTTGTCATCACAAAATGATGTACTGTGATAGGGGGCTCCCATACACAATCACCATGACATTCGATGCAACGCAAAACGCACATTTTTTATGCGATTTCTTTTAAAAAATATATCTTCAAACAAATTTTTACTAGAAAGTCGAGTTTTTGTACCAAATTAAGATAACAACAATGATTCGGTATAATAAGACGGCATTATGTACCGGTATTAAAAATCCCATTCATAAAAATGAAGATTTGTGTAGCTCTATAAGTTGAAGACGGGTAATTCGATTAAATTAAATTCTAGTATTTGGGATTCGTAGAGCAGTTTAAGTTTAAAGTATCTTGGTTCGATCTTTTTAATTAAAATTTCCGATTTTTAAAACTGTCAAGAAACATGTATTATCCTTAAGTAAAACGTTTATTAATACACCTTTACAGTTTCAAGTTTCTTTTGTTGCTTTTTTATAAAAGGAAGATCATCCTTGATAAAAATAGAACAGATCGATCTTTCAGAGATCGTTCATTAAGCTCCGATTATTTAGATAAATCGATCATTTCCTGAAGATCCAACAATCTTAGTAAAAAACATCAACTGAGAAAAGGGGCTCCCATACAAATTCCACGTATAATATGAAACAGCCCGAAAATGAAATAATCTTTATTAAAAAAAAAAGTTACACAATCAGGGGTTCACATAAAATGAAAGTGTTTGTAAAATTTTACAACTTTTACTTTATGAAAACAAAAGTGGGATTTTTTTACATGAAAAAATAATATGAACTTAAAAAAATTCTGAATATTTCCACTTAATAAAAAAAAAATACAATCTAGTTTCCACCTAGCGAGATGATAGGTTGATTTACTTCAATCCCTCACCTTTCTTCAAAAAACGGCAAGAAATCTCATACATGATAAATCTAAATAACAACACACTGGAACAGTTTTGTGATAAATTTTCATGAAAATCTGGAAATTCGAAATTCTTACATTATGAGATGATTTATAGCATCGAGGAGAGTCCTTAAAAAATCAATGCTAAATTTAAAACGAACCAATTAATGCATTCAAAACCTCTCCTTCTTTCAAATAAGAGTGACACTCATTCAATTTGCAGAGGGCTTCATTCATAATTATTGTGAAAATTAACATACATAAATATTGTGATACAAATCGAATAATTTTGTGGAATTTTATTACATTTACAAATATCACATTGGCAGAAAAAAACGGGATGAGGAATACATAGAAACTATGCAAAAAAGACCAATTAAATCAATTTTGAACTGATTTCTTTGAAATTTGACACACAACTATATTTTGACATTATGCAGTGATTGTCTGCTATAAATGAATCTTTCTTTTAAAACGGTGGGATCCCAAAGAAACTAAATGTTTTATACGTCATATCTTGAACAATTTTCTACTGATATTCATTAAATTTGTAAGAACAAAGCCAGTTTTAATATAAATAAAAACCGTTTAACTGGGAGTGTTTAGGCACCGGAACACTTTCGGAACTTATTTCAGAACGCGGTGATTTAACTTTTGAACTTAAAAACACCAACTTTATTTCGGTTTGATTCGGGGGATTTTTATTGGGCGAGTAGCGTACACGACGGATGATTGGTTTGAACTGTTACCTCAACTGCAGTGATGCCACATTTAACTCGGTATTTTTGAACCCAGAAAAATCTTTTTTCGGTATGGAAATCCTAAAAATCGGTATGAAAATCGGTATTTTATGGCGATTAAAAATTTTCGATAGTGATTCTGAAGTCTGTTATTTAATACTTTTTCTAATAAATGTATTTGGATTTTGTGTATCGCCGCGCTTTAATGTGATTTAATTCATCGACGTTTTTCGGCGGATTTTAGAATCAAAAACGTTTTTACCAGTTGCCCAGACGTTTCGAGCTACTATGAATTTCGCTTCTCTTCAGTGGACACTCAAATTATATTTTAAACAATGAATTTTTATCTAAATTTACAATATTTAAAATCTTACAAACCAAAATCCGCCGAAAGAAGTCGATGAATTAAATCATATTATAGTATTTTGTGTGCTTGTTTTTTTTTTGTTTTTATATATTTTTATTTGATTTTAAGAGTTCTTAGAAGGTTTATACTGTTTTTTCTTCTATATCATAATTTTTAGAAAATTTTTACAAACTTTGGATTTTCATAATTACTGGATTGATGCCAAAAACGTGTTTGAGTGCAAAAAATCAAATTTCGAGAAAAAACGCTTTAAAGCTGTTGTGTTTAGCAGTTTTCCATACGTATTTAAATAATTTGTATTTTTCTTCCGAACATAAAGGTAATGAAAATAAATTTCTGAAGAAATCACGAAAAATAGTTTGAAACATGAAAAATCGTTCCGTATTTTTAACTCATGGATCATTTTCTCTGTGGGGGGGGGGCTCTGTGGGCCCTAATTTTTAAAAAATCGCATATTGGAAAGTTTTTGTCGAATTTACTGTTCAAAAAATCATGAAGCCTCTTTGTAATATTCTCAATCATTAAATTTCTTCATGTTATCGATTAACACATTATTCCTTGTAGGTGTAATCCTTATAGAGTGTTCTTTACAATTTTTTATGTTTTCAAAATTCTGAAAACTCATACATACTCAACTTCATTAGAGTAATTTCCGCTTGGCGCAATTATAAAAATCATAGAATATTTTATAGAAAACGACAGTTTTCCAACATTCTCAATGGAAAAATTACCTCCAAATTCCAACGGATAGTTAAAACTTTATTCGTGTCGTAGACTTATCTTTAAACTTTCGACTATCAAAAACAAAATACTTCTTTCCTTTAAAATTTGAAAGTTTCAATTGAAATATTGAAAAAACGTGCACTTATCATAAAAGCTTCAAATGTTTCTTACTGAGCTAACGCCAAGTAATATAATTAGGTCGTCTTCAATTGAACAGAAACCCAATATTTTCGGTAGTCTCGCTTACACTGAAATATATTTTACATTTTGTATAAAAATCTCAAAAATCGGTATGAAATCGGTATGTTTTGCCAAAAATCGGTATTCGGTATATACCGATTCTTGGATAAAAATTTGCTCAAAAATCGGTATGAATACCGAAAAATCGGTAGGTGTGGCATCTATGCTCAACTGTGTTGTGTACAAAGTTGCGAACCTGAGCACAAAATAAACTACAAACCTATATACGCATACATCTTTTACATATATATGAAATTTTTCTTTGTGTGGAAATCAGAAAATAAAAAGCTTCTATTCGAGCAGTGAACAGAGCTTATATCCATCCGAAAGCCTTTTTAGATCACTTTCGGATGGATTGGACTTTGGCGTTCTGCGATGTTTTAATCTACCCTACTAACACTATTGAGCGGTGAGATTATACTCAAACAGGGAGATTTCTTCAGTTTCTAAAAGTGACGGGAAAATGCTTCTCGTACATGATTAAATTTGTCCATGATTCAATGCAAGATTGAAATTTTATTTTATTTTACAGACGTGAAAATTGTCATGAATTTTTTTCAAAAACTACAACACAGCATCAACAATTTTAGATATTTTTTCCCCTAAAACTGGTATAACAAGACGATTCATTTTAAAACACCAGTTGCAGTTTTCAAATTGAGGAGTACAAGTTAAAATCAATGTAAAATATCACATTATCCAAAAAATTATCATCGGATTTGCAAGCCACCTTAAAGTGCAGGGTGAACTTTCATACAAAACAAATGTTTATAACTCACGCCTGCAAGTTTTGGCATAGCTGGATAAATTATGACATTGAAACGATTTCATGCAAACGTTTTTCCAGTGATTTCTATGAATTTTTGAACACAAGAAAGTTTTGGGCAAGAACGACATGACCTTATAGTTTTCGCTATAACAGGACCCTTAAAATTTACCCCATGAATTACACAAATGACAAAAATGAAGAAAACTCCATAGGTTTGTCATCAATACAAGCAAAGCCTAAAATAACGAAAAATAATCAAAAAATAATGGAGTATGACAAAAATAGCAAATATGACGAATAAAACATACATTAAAGAGAAAACAAGAAAAGTCTTAAATGCATCAAAAACATTATGAGAAAAAAAACTACAACGGATCAACCAGTTTTAAGATAATTTGAACGATAGTGAAAAAAAGGCTTCTTGTAGTAATAAGTGAGGAAAAAAAATTAAAAAAACGGTTCGTTTTTTGGCAGCACAATTTGATCGGGCTTGGAAAAACACGAACCTCCCACATAAATTGAGTATAAAATATATCTACACTTAGGTTTCCAAAATGCCCTGTTTCATCCGGGTTTGTCCAGATATTTTATTAAACTTGGGAACATTCCGGCCGTGCCTGGTGCCCGGATTTCATTGAAAAATGTCTGGATTTTGACTTTATTTGACAAATCAAACAATACAAAAAATTGTGTAGTGAAGTTTTTTTTATTTATGCCTCCAAAACAAAATTTTTCAAGTTTTATGAAAATAATCATGGAAGGTGCTATGGAAGCCTTATATGTGATTTTAAATCTATTGATGAATTTTGATGATAAATTTTTCATTTTTCATTTTTTTCATTTTTTGTTGAGTAATTCCTGTGGTTTGACAAAATTCTCCCGAATATTACTCGGATTTTTGTAATAAATTTTAAAATCAAATGCCAGGATTTTTCAAGGTTTTTATATAAAGATGCACGGATTTGCCTGGCTTGAGAACGTGCTGAAAAAATTCTGGCAACCTTAATCTACACCTATTTAAATAAAGGCAGAGATGTGATTATCTACAAAATTTACGAGGATATGAAAGAGATAAGGAGTCCGCAGTCCACTTTCAAAATTGAACATGTGTATTCAACTAAATTAAACACAATTAAAAATATACAGTTAAAACCTCTTTAAAGCAATTCTAGTTTCAGAAAGAAGATGTGCTTTAACGCCACTGTATATATACATCCAACATAAAATGCTACAACAAATTATTATCTAATCATTGAATTTACGGTAGAACGAAGCCTACCGGGTCAGCTCGTTTTTTTTAAATCAAATAATTTGAAATGGCAGTTTAACGAAAATTACAAATAAATAAAATTGATTGAATTGAATAAATTATTGAACTTAAAAGTATATAAAAAATGACAAAACTTGTAAAAAAAATCGAAAAGAACAGCAAAAATAGAAAACATGAAAATATTGTAAAAATATTTAAAAATAAATGATCAACAAAAATTAAATTACCTAACTCTACATATTTCTTAGATTAAATAAATAAATAATTAAATAAATAATGTCATCTTTGTCACTGCATGTTTATCGATAGTGAGTGAAAACTGTTAAAAATGTTTTCATATTGTATTCTGTATCATAGATTGTAGTTTTTGTCTTTTATATTATTCTTTATGCTGCCGTTTTTGTCTATTTGGAATCACCCTATATCATGAAAATTTCCTGACAAGCATATCAATGAGTTATATGGTTTTGGAGCGAGTTTTGAACGATTCAATAATCATATTCAAAAATATTGCATATCATATTAGACTGAGTCGATTTGGGGTCATTTTTGAATTTCTCAAACCCTGGGGTCTTAAAAGCTTCGTTTTGGTCCAAAACTCATCCATGATTTTTGGCAGAATTTTTAAGTAACGTTTACATGAGTAAATTTGAACTTTTAGGTTTGTATGGGAAAATTGAATATTTTGTACTGAAAAATCAACACCATTTTTGTTTCTTCTGTGGAACCGAGCCTGCTAATGGTTTTTGTGCCAATTTATAAATTTCTTCAAGGAAATTTTCCGCTGAACAACTTTGTCGAATATCATAACTTCGTATCTTTCTAGACAAAAAAGTTATTAGCTGTTTAACAGGTGTATGTCTTTTGGATTGATAAACCATGAATTCAATTGACACCACTGCTTGTGCCCCACTAAGTATGGCATGAAAAGTGGTCTGCTGGTTTAAATAAAGGTTTCCACAAATTTTCCCGAACGTGTCCGAGCCGGGAAAATCCGAGCTATTTTGTCGCAGAAACTGGCAAAATTAAGGCATTTGTTTTCCAAATTTTCAACTAAATAATCGAGCAATTTCCGGGCAAAATGGTCTAGAAAAAAGAGCTATTCAACAAAAATCAAAACTTAATACATCATTGAATCTCTTTTTTTTTTTCGTTGGAACACATCATTAGCTTTTATTTAAAAAAAAGCCTTTTAATTCGTGTTTTAGGCTTTTTAAAATCGACTATGATTATTTTGATAAAACTTGGTTAAGAAGTTCTTTTTTGGTCGAAAAAATCCTTTAAAAAATCATTATTTGATACAATTTTTTATATAGATTTTGCAAATAAACTGAATGAGCAGCTTCGAAACTGGGCTAAATTCGGACATTTTTCAATGAAATCCGGGCCGGGCGGATATTATCCATATTTTGTTTCAATTATCCAGGCAAGTCCGGATAAACCGAGCAATCTCAAAAGCTTAGTTTATCAATTTATTGTCTTAACATTTCAGAATTTGAGCTACGTATTCAAATGTAGAGTAAACTTAAAAAAAGGGCGTTGTTTTTCTCTTGTACGCTCAAATTTATCACGAGCATTTGATCTGTATTTTTTTCATAAGCTTTAAACAAGTTTATTAACCGAAATAATTTAAATATTTTTTATTCACTGACGGCATTCAACTCATTGTCTTCATAAATCACTTACATACACAGCAAAAATTTCTAAAAGTATACGGAATCTAAAACACGAGTGATCTAAGATTTCACAAGTGTAATTACAAAAAGATGTAATTTTCCACTCCTTTTGATGTTATTTCAATCTTTTTTCATAAAGCGAAAAGAAATAAATTGTTTTGCAATAATTTTACATTCCGTGATGTAAAAATAAAGCGGTCATTGAAATTTATATCACAAACAGTGTAAAATTGTATCTGTTTGATTTAAAACTGAATAACATTGTTTGTCTGTGCCATTTTCCAGTTGAATCATTGTGTGAAAACCGAGTATCTTCGATCCAATACGCAGCTCCTGCATTTCTGTAGTTTCCTAAAAGTTGTAGGTTTTTCAAGTAAAAAACAAACGAATGATGTTATTGAAATTAATCAGTTCTTTTTCGATTACAGGGACCGCAGATTTTGCATTGGCAAGGATCCGGAATATGATGGCATGGAGGAAAATTTTACCTGAGCAATCCGAGTGAGTGAAAACCCCCATCCTGACCCGGCAGTCTTCTGTAGATCCGGACCATAACTGTCCGGAACTGAATTCCCTTTGGTCCCCCAGTGACACTGATTGTTAAAATATCAGGGAGTCCTTTTTCTTTATTGTTGCTGTTTTATTAATTTTGAAAATAAATGTTAAATAATTGTAAACAGTTTTTTTCCTTTTCTTAACACTCATAATATCTGAATATTTCATAATAATTGAAAATATCCTGAAATAAAAATCTAAAATTTTGCATCGCCGTGTATTTACACGAAAATAATCTGTACTCTTTTCGTGCATCGTTTTTAGTCTAAATTTACACGCCTCGATGCAACGATGATGTAATTTTAGATCATAAACGATGTTCCGTTTTCGTGCATCGTTTTTAATCTAAAATTACACGAATTTTTCTTGCTGTGTATGAGAAAACATGAATTTTACCGTAAACTTGATTGTTTTCGATCGTGATTTCTTATGTTTTAAAAATTTTCTACCATGTTACATGAATCGACTGATTTTGGGCTTATCAAAAAGGGAAAAATACGTATAGCCTTAAATTGATGGAGTTCAGATGTTTGATAGTTAGAGTTCATCGTGAACGATGTCCTATAATATACATGACCAATTTGTTGATTTCTTGCGTAAGTAGTTTTTCTTGCATGTTTCTAGCTCAGTGTTTTCTTAAAAAAAATGGTGATTGGTGAATCAAACACATTATATCACCGTCATATTGGTATTCTGATCAACAATTTTCATATTGCAACTCAGCACTAAAATATCAGTTGTTCAAAAATAACTTCGGTTGTATGAAGACCTGCTTTTCTTACCGAAAAATTTGTTTTAAAAAGTAGTATTTTTGAAACTGCTTTGATTCTATTGAACTTTTTGCAACTTGTTGCATACATACTTATTGTAATGATTATTAATAAGCTTTCCTAATGATGGACCAAAAACCATTACAAGTTCAAGAAAACCGAATCCTCGACAAATAAAGGAAGACTCAAAAATAATCAGAAAGCCATCAAGACTCGTCTACAAAACAACCTGTTCAATAAAGAAACAAACATCAAAAAGAGTTGCTGCCTTTTCTTTAGACTCTTGTTATGCTTCCCATTTTGTTGGAACTGAAGTCTGAGATCTCGACATTGTGTCCTTGCTTGGACCAATATTTTTCTTTTTGGGTTTTTACTCCATTTCCTTTTCTTCGAATCCAGAGGACCAATTGGTTTACTGTTTTTGTGAAATAGCATCGTTGGGACTAATAGGAGTTCGATAAGAACATGTCCAGTAAAGGTCTCATTAAGCTCGAGAACCTGGTTGAAATGGTTGAAATTGTAACGGATATGTTTTTTCCACAATGTCAGTAGCTTTATATAATCTTCACTTTATGTTTTTTAAAAACTGTGTTAAATTACATTTTTTGAAATAATTTTTTTTTGTTTCGAAAATCTGGTTTGATAATTAACTTAAAGCCAAAATTCTTGAATTCGCAAGTGGGAACGTTCTCAAAGTTTCTTAGAATCGGACATCTGCTAACTAGCTGGATTGATTAAGTTACTCTTGCTATTATTAATGGACATCCGTATTCCAGCGTCATAAACCATAAACCAATTCATAACTGCCATGATTTGTGTGAAGTACCTTCCTCAGGCTGCAGAATGAGTGAATATGTTGTCGGGGATGGAGAAGATCACTTCAATCGACTCCCCAAAACGGTAATCAACGAATAGGCGTCTGTAAGTAATAGATCCGGAATGACTTCTCCATTCTGGTGTCGGGATTATAAATGAATTCAGTCATCATAATCATCATCATCATCATCACGCACCGCCAATCGTCCGCTCAATACACGGATTGTCGAATCGTTGTTGTTAGGTTTGTTTAGGGAGTTCGGTCAAAAAGGCAACAATCGTAGAAGATGCTGTCCGTATAGTTAGTCAGTTGATTCCCAGTCTTAGCACACACACGGTCTTCCCGTTTTTGGCCAGGGACAGACAGTTGCTGCTGGGTCAAATGGTGGCCGGATTGGTGGCCGGATTGGTGGCCACACGCGCCTTCTTCTCGTCTACTAGTTGGTACATTCATATACATTTGTAGGAACCGTATGGGAATGCCGGCGTCTTCTTCGAATCGATTCTTCGACAGAATAAGCAATCTCCTTGCCTTTAGGTGCATACGTACAAGGTAGTGGGAGGTTGAGGGGTTGTGATGAATGAGCTCAGATTGGTACTGGATTTGTCGGTCCACTAGTTTAGGATATATTTCGGTATCAACGAGATGTGAACCGGGAGGTGAAAGATCTCATCGGTCTTGTTCACGCTTTGGGTGGCTGGGTTGTGTACTGACTAGCGTAATGGCACATTTTTGGGTGTCTGGATTGTTTATTTCTACTTTGCTTGATTGCAGAATCGAAAGTCGAGTAAGAGACAAAAAAAGTTCAATAACAGCTTAAGCTAAAAATGTAGTATTAAGTCTAAAAAAAAATCTCTAAATTGAATGAAAACTTTAGCTTTAAGCTACATACCATAAAAAACGGAGTTGCTCAAAAGGGTCCGAAAATCATTCCAACAAAATAGTTGTGTTAGTAGGGGAAAGGTATTAGATCAGAATTCATTTTGATGAATGGTATGATCAAGTTTTGCTACACCTCCTGTGTTCATAGATTTTGCTTAAGGAAACTCCCAATTCTATCCTTGAGGCAGTAATAAAAACTTAAGTTAAGTAAAATAAAAATGTGCGAAAATATTAAAATATGTATTGTTGATGGATGAAGTGATTCTCTTTTTTGTTTATTTCATATTTTAAATGTTATGTAGGTTATGATAACTGAATCAGCACGTTTTTGGACCCAATTTGGACACAAAAATGGCAAAAATGACAAAAATGACAAAAATGACAAAAATGAAAAAAAATGACAAAAATGACAAAAACGACAAAAATGACAAAAATGACAAAAATGACAAAAATGACAAAAATGACAAAAATGACAAAAATGACAAAAATGACAAAAATGACAAAAATGACAAAAATGACAAAAATGACAAAAATGACAAAAATGACAAAAATGACAAAAATGACAAAAATGACAAAAATGACAAAAATGACAAAAATGACAAAAATGACAAAAATGACAAAAATGACAAAAATGACAAAAATGACAAAAATGACAAAAATGACAAAAATGACAAAAATGACAAAAATGACAAAAATGACAAAAATGACAAAAATGACAAAAATGACAAAAATGACAAAAATGACAAAAATGACAAAAATGACAAAAATGACAAAAATGACAAAAATGACAAAAATGACAAAAATGACAAAAATGACAAAAATGACAAAAATGACAAAAATGACAAAAATGACAAAAATGACAAAAATGACAAAAATGACAAAAATGACAAAAATGACAAAAATGACAAAAATGACAAAAATGACAAAAATGACAAAAATGACAAAAATGACAAAAATGACAAAAATGACAAAAATGACAAAAATGACAAAATGACAAAAATGACAAAAATGACAAAAATGACAAAAATGACAAAAATGACAAAAATGACAAAAATGACAAAAATGACAAAAATGGCAAAAATGACAAAAATGACAAAAATGACAAAAATGACAAAAATGACAAAAATGACAAAAATGACAAAAATGACAAAAATGACAAAAATGACAAAAATGACAAAAATGACAAAAATGACAAAAATGACAAAAATGACAAAAATGACAAAAATGACAAAAATGACAAAAATGACAAAAATGACAAAAATGACAAAAATGACAAAAATGACAAAAATGACAAAAATGACAAAAATGACAAAAATGACAAAAATGACAAAAATGACAAAAATGACAAAAATGACAAAAATGACAAAAATGACAAAAATGACAAAAATGACAAAAATGACAAAAATGACAAAAATGACAAAAATGACAAAAATGACAAAAATGACAAAAATGACAAAAATGACAAAAATGACAAAAATGACAAAAATGACAAAAATGACAAAAATGACAAAAATGACAAAAATGACAAAAATGACAAAAATGACAAAACTGACAATAATGACAAAAATGACAAAAAAGACAAAAATGACAAAAATGACAAAAATGACAAAAATGACAAAAATGACAAAAATCACAAAAATGACAAAAATGACAAAAATGACAAAAATGACAAAAATGACAAAAATGACAAAAATGACAAAAATGACAAAAATGACAAAAATGACAAAAATGACAAAAATGACAAAAATGACAAAAATGACAAAAATGACAAAAATGACAAAAATGACAAAAATGACAAAAATGACAAAAATGACAAAAATGACAAAAATGACAAAAATGACAAAAATGACAAAAATGACAAAAATGACAAAAATGACAAAAATGACAAAAATGACAAAAATGACAAAAATGACAAAAATGACAAAAATGACAAAAATGACAAAAATGACAAAAATGACAAAAATGACAAAAATGACAAAAATGACAAAAATGACAAAAATGACAAAAATGACAAAAATGACAAAAATGACAAAAATGACAAAAATGACAAAAATGACAAAAATGACAAAAATGACAAAAATGACAAAAATGACAAAAATGACAAAAATGACAAAAATGACAAAAATGACAAAAATGACAAAAATGACAAAAATGACAAAAATGACAAAAATGACAAAAATGACAAAAATGACAAAAATGACAAAAATGACAAAAATGACAAAAATGACAAAAATGACAAAAATGACAAAAATGACAAAAAGGACAAAAATGACAAAAATGACAAAAATGACAAAAATGACAAAAATGACAAAAATGACAAAAAAGACAAAAATGACAAAAATGACAAAAATGACAAAAATGACAAAAATGACAAAAATGACAAAAATGACAAAAATGACAAAAATGACAAAAATGACAAAAATGACAAAAATGACAAAAATGACAAAAATGACAAAAATGACAAAAATGACAAAAATGACAAAAATGAAAAAAATGACAAAAATGATAAAAATGACAAAAATGACAAAAATGACAAAAATGACAAAACTGACAAAACTGACAAAACTGACAAAAATGACAAAAATGACAAAAATGACAAAAATGACAAAAATGACAAAAATGACAAAAATGACAAAAATGACAAAAATGACAAAAATGACAAAAATGACAAAAATGACAAAAATGACAAAAATGACAAAAATGACAAAAATGACAAAAATGACAAAAATGACAAAAATGACAAAAATGACAAAAATGACAAAAATGACAAAAATGACAAAAATGACAAAAATGACAAAAATGACAAAAATGACAAAAATGACAAAAATGACAAAAATGACAAAAATGACAAAAATGACAAAAATGACAAAAATGACAAAAATGACAAAAATGACAAAAATGACAAAAATGACAAAAATGACAAAAATGACAAAAATGACAAAAATGACAAAAATGACAAAAATGACAAAAATGACAAAAATGACAAAAATGTCAATTAAGACAAAAATGACAATTAAGACAAAAATGACAATAAAGACAAACATGACAAAAATGACAAAAATGACAAAAATTACAAAAATGACAAAAATGACAAAAATGACAAACATTACAAAAATGACAAAAATGACAAAAATGACCAAAATGACAAAAATAACAAAAATGACAAAAATGACAAAAATGACAAAAATGACAAAAATAACAAAAATGACAAAAATGACAAAATGGCATAAATGGCAAAAATGACAAAAATGACAAAAATGACAAAAATGACAAAAATGACAAAAATGACAAAAATGACAAAAATGACAAAAATGACAAAAATGACAAAAATGACAAAAATGACAAAAATGACAAAAATGACAAAAATGACAAAAATGACAAAAATGACAAAAATGACAAAAATGACAAAAATGACAAAAATGACAAAAATGACAAAAATGACAAAAATGACAAAAATGACAAAAATGACAAAAATGACAAAAATGACAAAAATGACAAAAATGACAAAAATGACAAAAATGACAAAAATGACAAAAATGACAAAAATGACAAAAATGACAAAAATGACAAAAATGACAAAAATGACAAAAATGACAAAAATGACAAAAATGACAAAAATGACAAAAATGACAAAAATGACAAAAATGACAAAAATGACAAAAATGACAAAAATGACAAAAATGACAAAAATGACAAAAATGACAAAAATGACAAAAATGACAAAAATGACAAAAATGACAAAAATGACAAAAATGACAAAAATGACAAAAATGACAAAAATGACAAAAATGACAAAAATGACAAAAAAGACAAAAAAGACAAAAAAGACAAAAATGACAAAAATGACAAAAATGACAAAAATGACAAAAATGACAAAAATGACAAAAATGACAAAAATGACAAAAATGACAAAAATGACAAAAATGACAAAAATGACAAAAATGACAAAAATGACAAAAATGACAAAAATGACAAAAATGACAAAAATGACAAAAATGGCAAAAATGACAAAAATGACCAAAATGACAAAAATGACAAAAATGACAAAAATGACAAAAATGACAAAAATGACAAAAATGACAAAAATGACAAAAATGACAAAAATTACAAAAATTACAAAAATGACAAAAATGACAAAAATGACAAAAATGACAAAAATGACAAAAATGACAAAAATGACAAAAATGACAAAAATGACAAAAATGACAAAAATGACAAAAATGACAAAAATGACAAAAATGACAAAAATGACAAAAATGACAAAAATGACAAAAATGACAAAAATGACAAAAATGACAAAAATGACAAAAATGACAAAAATGACAAAAATGACAAAAATGACAAAAATGACAAAAATGACAAAAATGACAAAAATGACAAAAATGACAAAAATGACAAAAATGACAAAAATGTCAAAAATCTTAAACATCCGAAAACTTAATCAGAATCAACTGTATTAGATTTAAAATTTATAAAATTTTTTTTTTTTGAGCTGAGCTTTTCCTGAAAATTTCTTTTTTGAACTTCTTTTCACTTTCAATGATAGTTGACAATTTGCAAAATTAATGACATGTTTTGCATTTATAAGTAGCGCGTTATATAAAGCATATGGATCTTGATAGAACATTTCCAGAAAAAGTATGTTTTAGAGTGCATAGTGTGTTTTAGCATAAAATCAAGCTTTATATTTTTCTCTATTAATGTATCAGGAAATTATTTTTATTTTTTTTTTTTTTGCTCGTTTCAGTCTCTTTGAAGGATCTTTCAAAATAAAAGAAAATGATAGAAATACTTTAATAATAAATATGTTGTTTAATGTTCGCAACGTGCAGAACAACTAGATTCTTTAGATATACTAATACGTTACTTGCATGTACATAAGTAGACTTACCAAAAAAGATTTCGGGTCTCATCCCACCATTAAAATAAGTTTTCGTAGCTTAGGTCACATTTTGCTTCATTTGTTTGATTACTTCACGAGGTATACAAAAAAAGAAAATAAAACCTCAATCGTTCTTTCTGTCATGGAGAGCTCTCAAATCATAATTGAAACATTTTTACCCCCTCATGTAAAATGTGGTTCCATTACGGAAGTTCTCGAGTTAATCCAATAACGTGTTTGGGACCTCCTTTACCCTTTCCCCCGCATTCCTTGAATTAGGGAGGGGTACCGGATCATCAGAAAACATTTCTTGTACACGAATCTACAAAAAATGAAATTTTGGGGTTTCATGGGCCACTTTTTTTCTTTGATTATTAGCTTTTTTTTATAAAAGAAGAAAAGAAAAAAATAAATGGAAATGTTTAATACATTTACATGGTATCATTAGGCATTTTTATTATTTAAAAAAAAAAAAAAAATTTCCCAAGTTCTGATTTTTTTTTTAATTTTGAAACGTGGGAAACCAAATCCAAATTAACTAGATAACGTGCAAAGTTTATGAGTTAACCCAAAACTGAAATTTCATAACTCATTTAGTTATTCAAAACAATTTCAGATGAGGAAATAAAAAAGAGAGTTGTGTATGGTCGAATAGTTCCAAAAACCTGGCTCGCGAACGGTTCCGCAAAACTACATGCATAGGATTTATGTTCGTCTCTATCGCATTAGAAAAGATGGACAAAACCTTTTTCAATAACTCTTAATTTGGCATAAGAAAACTTTACATATAGCAATAACGTATTTTAAGTTTTGAAAGTGTAGAAAAACACCTGAATATATGTGGCCCAAGATACCCCACAAAATGTGACCCACGATTCCCGACAAGCAATGATTTGCAAATTGGATGCGTTTGTGTGGCTTATTGATGTTTCATAAAAAAATCCTTTTCCACGTGAAAGAACATGAAAAAACTAAGATCATAAGCATTTGAGCATATTTATGTTATGTACTTTAGGTCTCCCACGGGTGCAATTTTTCGGGTGCTTGTTTAATTATTTAAGTACATTTTTCAAGGCTAGTTAAATAAAAGAAGCATATGATGCGTACATAAGCTAACAACATACAGAAAACATGCTTACGCAAAGCGACGACGATGACAGTTGGATTGGGATTTTTATCTCAACACGCAGCTGACATATTTAAAGTCGCCCACGTTTCCCCATGGCCCAGATTACCCACTCTCTCCTGCCAATTTATTTTATTTGATTCAAATTATGTTTGATTAAAAAATTTCAAATATTTAAATTTGAACGAAAACTACAAATTTTTAGAAAAATATTAAAAAATGGCGTTAAACGGAAACTTTGAAGCGTATTTCCAAGAAATGAGTTTTTGCGTTTTTATACCATAATTGTTGACAAAAAAAACAGAAACGCAATCTAAGGAGTGTATTCAAAAACAACGCAGCATTTTGTTTTGAGAATAACTTTTGATAAAATATTCAGTGAAGCTACTTAATTCTGCAATGCTTACTTGCAAAAAATTTTATTTCAATCTCTCAAGTGGTTTTTGAGATAGCGTCCAATACAAAAGCTCATTGACAAAATTTGTTGGACAGGATCGACAAAAACACAGGAGAGTCGACCAAAAAACAACTCGAAATCAACTATTTGGACCAAATTCATATGGTAAATCGTTAAAGGAGTCCTAGATGAGCAAGCAATGAGCTAAAATTCGAATAAAAGTGAAGGTGGTTGACTTCATAAAGCTAAGGAATGTGAGAGGTTTTATCAAGCGCACTCCGAAAATGGACATAGGGGAAGTTATAAAAAAGATAATTTTCTCTGACTGATTCATCTAGCTGACTGAAGAACAGGCCGGACTTAACTTCTACAAGGCAAGAAAGCTGTCCACCGGTAAAATGAGCAAAATACTGTGGTCAAATCGTGTGCAAAATATCAGGACCGATAGCGAGGAGAAATAAATAAAAAATCCTAATGGACAGCAAAACAAACTCTTTAGCCAAAAACCTATCGTTGGCAATTCTCGCCTGGATGTTTCGGAGATAGCAAAGGAAAAAATAATTAAAAAATTTGTTTCTAGTAGGACTTGAGGAAGCTGCAATTCAGTCAGTTTTACATAACGATTGACACAGTGAATGGCAAGTATACAAAGAACAGTGCCTCCAATTTCGTTTACCCTGCATAGCACTAAAATTGATCCCACAAAGTTTCAACTCTGTTTTGACTGGATCTGGAATCGTTTCATTACACAAAAACTGCGATGGAGTGTTAAAAAGTCGAATATGTTGTTTTTGTGCAGAAAGAATGACGGCTTAAATTGTTATAACTTCAACATTGAGTTATTTTGAAGGTCAAGTTTCAGAAAACAGGTAAAACAGCCTAGATTTGGAAAAAGAGTGGTTTTTAGTAGGTACACATTAAAGATGGCCACGTGGTGCTCAAAATTCCAAGTAAAAAAAACTTTTAAAATTTAAACAGTTTCACTGAAACTGTTAATCGATTTCCGTCCATGCATTAAAAAATAGTTCACAAAACAAAGTTTTTCATTTTCTGAGTACACTCCTTATGAAATCTTTGGTTTAGAGGCTTAAAAACTAGATGAGATTGAGCTTTTTTAAGAAAATCTTCGCCTCAAAAGTGTCATAGGTATAGTCTGTTTTATATACTCACCTATCTTTGTTTGCAAAATTCTAAGATTATAATAGAAAACAAACGAACACATAATTTATTGATCTCTAGGCAATCAAATTCCAATCGTTATGCGATTGAGAGATCGTTTTGTCTAGTGATAACAATGGCAAGGAATCGGTCAAAATAATACAAATCAACCTACAACGGTAAGCACGGGGAGTGAGAAAAAGGTACCTCCGTATGTCATCAATAAAAGACCATTTTTCTCGACCTCTAAAATTTACGGAATGAAAAAAGTCATGAGAATTATTCGGAATCACCAAAAATACGTTGAAAATCTGTTGTTTTGTGAAACAAGGTTTTTTTTTCGTCTTGCAACCAACCATCTATCGAAACGTATTTTACAAGTTCGAATCTGTCCCACGGAAGGAGCAATTCAATTTATTTTCCTTCGAGGCTGGGTCTGCTGCGGTCTGAATGCCAAGTAGGGTCCAGCCAGGGACAGAGAATGATCCGGTTGACAAAACAGGTGGCCGCTAGACGGTTGACACATACATAACTCGGTGAGAACCAGTCAGCCAGCCGATTTTATTTCATTCCCTTGCTTGTCTTGTGTTGTCTTTAGAAAGAAGAAGGTCTGATCCCAAGTCTAGAAGGCATCAGCAGCAGGTAGATTCCGTTGGGCCATAATTCTTCCCCAGGGAGACAGAGCCACACGAAAGGAGGAACGCCAACAAAACAACCTTTTCAATCTTTTTATTTACAACGCCAGGATGCGAAGGCGGATGGAGGAACGACAAAATGTTGATGGTAAATTGTCAAAATTATTGCTGCTGGGTGAGGAATAATTCAAACGAAATTATGCTCAATGGTAAGAACTGGTTGAGCTTTTTTTCATATCTATTTTTATATTGATATTATAGGACTGCATTGTGGATGGCGTCGGGAAAGCAAAGCATCGCTAGGTGCAGTAGGGATGGAATGGGAGGAATCAAACTTCTCTTTCCACCTGAGGACACTCATCGTGGAAATATTTGTCAAAACCCAAGAGCTTCGAAGCCCAAAGGGAATTTATTGATTATATTATGGAAATTGGTTTATTGTTTTATTGCAATAGAATGGGAAAAGGAAAGACTGTCAAGCGAGTGGACGATTTATGATTGCTTTTGAAGAATTGAAAATGCGCATATAAAAAACCACCCAGAAGCGTTGGCATCGTGGCCTGGGAGACCTAATGAAATTGTTAAACGTTAAGGCTTTTTTTCAGAATTTTGATGGTTTGACCTCAGAATAACTCAACACTTATTAGTTTCAATTTATTGCTTACCACAGTTGATTGTTTCTGAGAAAAAAATAACTTGGAATTAGAGAAAAGAATTAAATTTTTATTTGAAGAAATCTATCTATATATATAAAAAGCAATTTCTGTATGTTTGTTTGTTTGTTTGTTTGTTTGTTTGTTTGTTTGTTTGTTTGTTTGTTTGTTTGTTTGTTTGTTTGTTTGTTTGTTTGTTTGTTTGTTTGTTTGTTTGTTTGTTTGTTTGTTTGTTTGTTTGTTTGTTTGTCCTCTATAGACTCAGCCGTCTTAAGAGATAGAGGTCTGAAATTTGGCATGGATGCTCATTAGGACCAGGAATGATGAAAAATATTTTCAGATTTTCGGATGACCCCTTCTGAAGGGGGTCGTCCATACAAGACAAATATTGTTTTCGCGATATTGACGTTTTTTTCGTCGGAATGTGCTGAAAATTTGCACATGAATGTTTTGAAAGACGAGCAATCGATTCAAGGTGTCAAATTTTGTGTTGGGGGTCATCCAAAGGGGTCCAGCAGAAACCAAGATCTGTCTGCTGAGTTAAAAAAATTCGTTTGGATTTTACCAATATCCATACGGCTTGTTCGGCTGTTTTGAGTTGCGTATAAATGAGCCATTTAGTTCCGCTCAAGATAATTTACCCCACATCAGAACATTTTCCTGTTTATGAAACCCATTCGAAGATCAAAATATTTGTTTCACTATTGTAGTGATTACAACCACAGACGAAATGAGTAAATCAAAATTCTCACTCGGATTGAATAAACACGTTTTACATAAAAATGAATGAAAACATTTCAATGTGTGGATTTTCGATGCTGTCAGTTTGCGAAACGACATCGGTAGCGAAAACTATGAGAGAGAGAAAAAGAGACCATATATAGTGATGATTCTGTTAACGAATCTTGGAGAAAGGCCGCGTCTGAATGAATGAAAAAAATGGAATCGCGGTAAATTTCGTAATTTGTTCGAAGATACGAATAAAAGTACGATAATGGCGCAGTGTGAAAGTGAAAAAAAAGTGAAAATATCTATTCAAAGGAGATTGAATTGAAATTCGAATTGCAGTCACGGATTCTCTTTTCTTCATATTTAATAATTTCTTTGGAAGGTTCTAGTGGAATTGAGTTGCAAGAGAACCTAATGGAGATTCGAATTCTCTAAATGTTACCTTAGGCAAACAAAGAGTTTTCTTAATCCCAATGAAAGAATCGGATTAATTTAGGATATTCCGATGAAAGACTCGGATAAAGAGTTTTTATTCCGAAGAAAGACTCGGATCGCCATTTTCAATTCCGATGGAAGATTCGGATTGTTTTTGATACTTCTGATGAAAGACTCGGATTTGTTGTTGACAATCCGATGAAAGACTTGGATTAGATTTTGTTATTCCAATGGAAAATGCGTATAGTAATTTGAAACCCGAAGAAGGATTTGGATTGTTCGATGTTTCGATGAATGGTTCGGACTTATTTTTGATTTTCCGATGAAAAAATCGGATAAGATTCTGGTATTGCGATGAAAGATTCGGATCATAAATTGAAATTCCGATGAAAGATTCTGTTCGATAACATGCTAGTGGACTGTAAAAACTAGCTTCGAACCACAAAAATCACTACACTTAGCTCAAAGCACTTTCCCACCTTGGGGGAAAAACTTTTTTTTTGACCAGCAATGGGGGTTTCGGACGTGTTATAATAATTTGCGTACGCGGTGTGTGGTTATTTGATAAAGACTTATCATTTATTGCCGTTTGTTTTCCTTCCAGTCAGTTCTCTGGATCATTCTCAAACATAGAACCGGCGTAACAGTGAGATGTGAGAAATTAAGCATTGATGGACCGTTAGCATGTCTCACTGTGGGGCTTCCACAAACCACAGAATGAATAATTGTCATAATTTGTGCATTTCGATGAAAGACTCGAATTCTTACTTGTTTTTCTTGAAATACTCGAATTTGTTGTTGATATTCCGATGAAAACTCAGATTAGATTTTGTTATTTCGATGATTTTTTTATGTTTGGGGATCGACTGATTTTTATGTTTTTTATTCCGATGAATTCGGATCGTAACTTGAAATCCGAAGAATTATTCGAATTGTTTGATATTTCGATGAAAGGCTCGGACTTAATTTTGTGATTCCGATAAAAGACTCGAATTGGTTTCTTGATTTTCCGATGAGAGACTTGGATAAGACTCACGTGTTCCGTTGAAAGATTCGAATAGTAAATTAAATTTCCGAATTTCCGTAAATTTTTTTCCGGAAGGATTCGGATTGTCTGATCTCTGAATAAGATTTTGGTATTCCGATGAAAGGTTCGATTCTACTTTAAAATTTCGAAGGAAGATTTGATTGTAATTGTTATACCCAGACAACCATTTGGTGGGTATTTCGAATTTGCAACACAAATAAACGTGCAAATATACGTGTGAACATATCGTATATAATGTAGCAACCATTACCGTATCATTTTGGAGGCTATATAGGTAAATTAGCAAACATATTCTTGATTTGAATTGTTTTGTCGTAATAAAATCATGCTATGTATTTAAATACGATAAAGAATATGTATTGACCGCACATTGTAGGTGCAGATATACGAAAATCAGTTTAATTAACATTCTATACGATATAATCTGTAAAATAAAATACGACTTCTGGATTTCTGGGTAAAGAAAATTAGAAAGAAAAACGGTGCAGGAGATAGTTGTGAAAAAATGGGAAACAAAATGTTCTATTTTCTACTATTCAGTCCGAAATTGTAAATGAGAAAATACTGTACAAAAATAGTCATTGAAAAAAATAGTTGGAAAGTAAAAAAAATAAAGCAGTGATGCGGAGGTTTTATGCCTTTGGGAGAAGTGGCTTGAATTTAGCTCCACTCCTAGGGGCCTTTTCCTGCTCACGCATAAAAAAAAGAAATAAAGCGAAAAGGGCGACTAGGAAATCGCAAAAATAAAGAAATTAGCAAAGAATGGATACGAAATTGCAGATAAAGAAAACACTGGAAAAATAAAGAAAATGTGAAAATAATACTAATCTATGAAACAAAAACGATTTTAAAAATAAACAGGAAAATTAAAATATATTTTTCAGCGGAGAAATCGAAGAAAAAATGATGTAAGTGATAATCATGAACATTTGAATTAAAAAAGGTCGAATAAAAGAGAAACGAGAAGAGATAATTGAAAAAAAATCCACTAAATGTAAGTGAGAATCTATAAAACATAGCAAAATTAAAACAAGCGAGGATTTTTGAATTAAGTTCGACAGAGATCAAGAATGATATATGAGCAAAGAAAACGAGAAGTTTCAAAGTAGATAAAGAAACAAATCAGTGAAACAGTGTGAAAAAAAATTAAAGTTTACCCTCCAAAGCTATTCGGGTCATATGACCCAAAGCGCAAATTTCAAACATCTTTATCATCATTCCAATATACTGATGAACTGGTAATTTTGACAGACCAAGTATGTTCTATGAAAATAATGATCAAATCAACGCCAAAAAATTAAAATTTGAGTTTTAAAAATCGGTTCATTGGGAAATGAAATACAGCTAAGCAAAGCCAAAATTGGATGTCGTTTTTTTAGAGTAAGATTGTTTTCTACCGGAAAATCTGTCATAGCGATCAAAACTTTCATTGGACCCCAACATGTCTATACATTGTCGGACAGATGGATTCTTGACGATTTCAATCATCAATAAAACAGTTAAATACAGAAAAGCTGTCAGAAGTTATGAGTATTTTTAAAAATATAATTGATTTTTCGGACTTTTTACTTCTTGAACCAGTTTCTGATAACCCGGTAATACATATCGACATTATTTTAAAATTTTGAGCAACAAGAATAAATTACCTACACAATGAATATAATATCATCTAAATCGGTTAACATTTACAGCCAGGAGAATGAAATGAAACTACAACTCAAATTTCCCCGAAACGGATATTTAGAGAACGGCATTGGAAGGTTAAACATGTTCGGAGAACAGAATCTTTCTCAAAGGAGATTCAAATACACTAAAAGGAAGAGGAAAGATAAAAAAAAATAACCAAAAAGAAGAGATGAAATAAAGGAAGTAATTATATAGACATAAATACCGAAAAGTGAAAAAAGAGAAGAAAAAAAGAGCGAACAAATATTTGGATAGAGAGATAAAAGCAAAAGATAAGGGTTATGGAAAAAATCGTTAAAAACAATCAGAAAAAATAAGGATCGAGAAGTAAGAAGAAGTAAGGTTAAAAATTCAAACTGATGCATTGTTGTGATTTTTGGTTTGAAAAAAGACCAACACTGTAAGATAAGTTTGCTTAGATAGCATTCAAATCGCCTATAATCATGCAAATTTCAATTGATCTATTGAGTATTTTTATTGAGTAAAAATTTGACATATTTTCACTCTTAATTAAAGTATTTTTCTTCGAAATCTGCTTCAGATAATTCTTCAATGTATTTGAATTATTGCGGAAGCCTTAAACTATTTATGATAAGTTCTTGAGTTTTGTCAATCACTGAATTTGGTATGTATTTATTTCCTTATCATTAATTTTTTTTACGTATGTAGAAAAATTCTTGTGAATCTCGTGATTATTAGTTAATATGGTTGTTTAGTTGAAAGACATTAATATGATGTCAACTTCTGATAAAATTGGCAGATTATCAGAATGAATAAGTTATGGACAGTTTACAGTTTACAGCAACATCTATTAGCAGCAACATTGACATCCCTAGCATCATCGACATCATCACGGGGGACTAAGATGGAAAGAAGCTACGCCAATGATCGCGCATGTTGTGCAGCATTTCTTATAATTTTTGGGAATGTTTGAAAAAAAAATCATGATAATAAACTTTGAAAAATTATAAGCAATGAATCTATTAAAAGTTAAAGGCAATTATGCTATGTTTTAACAACTTATTTTGGTGACTTTCGACGTCCCGAACTTAATTTTATACCTGATTTTGTCAATCAATTTTTATTTCCACTGTATGGAATTTGGTAGTTTTATTAACAGCTTTGAGTGAAATCAAACATTGATTACTGATGAGTAAGATTTTTTTTAAGTCAATTTTTTAATGCAATCACATACGAAAATCTTTGACATATTGATATAAAGAAATTATTTTTCAACTGCAGATTTTTAAACACAATAAAACTTTGAAATTTTTTTAAATAAATTTTCCTTCAAGCTTTTTTAAAAACTTTATCAAAATTCCCCTTTTTCGAAAAATGGGGATAAAATATCAACAATAGTATGTCTCAAACATTTTTCGCAGAAATCAAAATTACTTGCGATCTGTGAGAAAGTTGATCTCTGAACTAGAGCTAAAGCTTAGTTCTTTTAGAAATGGGACAGTTACGAATGCTTGTATCTCAAAAACCTTTCGTTTGATCTAAATATTTTCTATGAAGGGAATGAAGGTAATCTTATGATAATTCATGAAAAAAATTGGAAAAAATAATTTATGGTCTTTTGTAAGAATAAATTTAATTTTATTCTTGGTACCTCCCATCGGCCAGCGCACACTTTTTTCAGTCATTATATTGATAAGTTTTTCAAACTTATACTTCGTCTAATCTAAATTTTAGGTGGCTACATCCTCCTACTTCAATTTCTGCTACGACCAATACTTCACTTTTAAAATAAACTGAGGGCAATTTAGTGAATACAGATGTTTCGAAATAAACAAATTTTGAGACACTTTTAGAGCATTTTTAATGGAATTTCTGCTGGAAAAATCTGACAATAACGAAATAAAACCATCATGAGATTAATGTATAATCGGTTAGTGTATTGCGAAGGGTACATAAAAGATTACTCTTTTTAGGCTTTTAAAAACCGCGAAAACCAAAGTTTTCGATTTGAAAACTGTTGTTTTTTATCCTCAGGAGCAGAATTTTGACAAATCATTATATTTTATACAAAATAATCAGCAAATACATACTTTATTTTACTCGGGACCTTGCCACGAGCAGATATGGTATAGGATTCAAACGCTGGAATTTGTTTAGAATAGGGTATTTCAAAAGTTTTTTCGTTCATCAGAAATCATCTGTCCCATAGCCTCGGAACCGGCTATACAGCTTACGAGCTGTGGAACTAGCAAAAAACTAGCAAAAACTGTAAGAGATTTGAAAGAAAAATTGCTCTAACGTATATAAAACAGATGTCCGCTCATGTGTATATAGTTTTCAGACTCCTATCTATTGGGATATGGGAGAAAATGAGTGCTTTCCTTAATATGCGCATATAGCCCGCCTCTCCCCTATATTGTCCAATTTTTACAACACTTATCGCATAAGCCAGAAGTTAAAAATATGTATGTATATTGCCTCCACTTTAGTACGTAAATGCTGTTTTTTCGAGTAATATAAGATGATTTTATAATGTATATGAAGCGTACAGCAAGGTTTGTTGAGAAATGTATCTACAAAAATGTTTGCTGGGTGATAATGATGGATTTTGAATGAAACTGTGCAAAATAATTTTTTACTTTTTCTCTTGCATCGTGAATATCTCAAAAAGGCGTTAATTTTAAATTTTGGGAAAAATAGGTCGGATAGTACTTTTTACAGGCAACAAAATGCTGTTAAAAATTTTAACGTCCGATTACTAATAAACGAGATTTTAGCAAAAGAAAGTGTCCCATTTCTAAAAGAACAAAGCTTTATTATTAATAAATTAATTTAACGAGATTCAGTGTATGTTAATAAAATATATAGAAATGAAAGTTTGAAAAAATTTGCATATCAGATAAATTTTAATTTCGCGCCCAGAAATTAGGAAATTAATATTT
This sequence comes from Uranotaenia lowii, assembly GCF_029784155.1. Lineage (NCBI taxonomy): Eukaryota > Metazoa > Arthropoda > Insecta > Diptera > Culicidae > Uranotaenia > Uranotaenia lowii. Next base: position 422,716,311 of record NC_073692.1, read on the forward strand.
TTTTTTTTTCATCATCTTGGAAAACTATGAATTTTTTGATTGATTGATTTTTGATAATTGTATGCCAAGATGTTATTCAATTTTGTTAATATTTTTATTTTGACTGTAGAAATATTAATGGTCTCAAAATAAAGAGAATACGAAAATGCTTCAATGACCTACTTTTGTATCTTTGGGTGATTTAAATTTTAATATTGAATTTTTCATAAAAAAAAAAGATCGAATAATTGAAAGCATTGTACCCCTTTTACTTCGAAATTATTATATTTTTACAAAGAGTTGTATCGACGTGTTATGGGGTATGAAAGTGCATTTCAAATCAAATCCTTATGTAGATCACTTTATGATTAGAAATATTCTAGATATCTTTAAATAGTCAGCAACACTTTTATCCGTTTTTTCTCAATGCTCGGGGTAGACAATTTAGTCCAACGTTTGAAAATTATTGATTCATAAACTAATTATTTCATCAACGCGCCAACTTTCATAGTTTCCTGCCCACGCGTTTGTTCGTCGATTCATCGATGAGTATCATTTCTAATCCGCAACCCTCGCCGTTGTAGTAACGATCGTTCGAAGCCATTTCACGCAACTTATTCACTTTTCCACTAATGAGCTCCGGTAATTATTCAGGTGGTGACTCATTTCCATCTGAATTGGCCTAATTTGGGCTGGATGCCAGACCAATCACAACTTTTGTGCATTTTCATTTAAATGTGAGGAAAAAGAGATGCCGATTTCGTATCGAATTATGTGTGAGTGTGGAAAAAAAGTCCAGTTTCCGCTTATCGGAAACCCCACGCATTACGGCAGTGGGCTCACACTAAATAATAACTGATTTATAGGTGCCACATAAATCTCAATAAATAGCACTCGGTGGCAACTAAATTGACTTTGTGTGTGCTCGTTTGTGTGTTTGAGTTTGTGTCCCCTAGCAATGTGCGCGGCTTTATGTGAGAGAAAATATGCACAACACACACCGAAACCGCTCTCGAAATACGAAAATGAAGAAGCCTCGTCGTAACCAGAAGATGACAGTTTCGTCCAATGGCGGTTTGAGAATTAATTGCTGAATGTCCTACCTACGTGGACCGCAATTAATATCCAGCCACTTCGCCTTTCCCCGTCTGGACCTTATCTGAAATATCACCGGACGCCTTCGCCCTCACCTTGTAGTCGTGTGAAAAAAATCCGGCCATCTGATAGCTAACCAAATGCTTTCTGATTGCCCCATTCCTGGACATCCGATTAATAACCGATATCTGGCTAGCCGTGGCCTAGAAGCGCTCTTGGATTACTTATATTGGGACCCAAAGGCGCGCTACAGATTGACACCATAAATTTTGTCTCCCGAGCGCACACCAGAGAGAAAAAATAATATTCCAGGAATGACAACGAAAAAAGCCTTCATCCGACCATAGGTTGCCATCATCTTGGTCTGAGCTACAGGATTTCAAAATGAAGAAGCAAAACTCGGCATCCGAAAACCCACACTGCCCATCAAGAAGCGTAATCTCGAGAGCTAATCAGAGATTTATAACAGTCCAAGCTCCACAAGGCAGACGGTTCTGATGCTGCTGGTCCAGCCCCAGAGATATTCACGGGTTCAAAGCTTTTTTTCACACTATTTTACACCAAGAGTTGTGACATTTGGGATGAGGTATCTCTTTCTTTCTGCTCGTTTCATTCATTTTAGCATACCGCCCATAAATCTTATAAGACGTGTGTCCTTAAGATATCTGGGCCGGAGCGAAATAAATTAAAAATTTTCTCCCAGACCCCTTTGGGATGGACCTTACAACAAAGCTTTAGAATTTAATAAAGTAACTTTTTGGCACGGTTTTTAAATGTTACATTCTTCAATGAATTAAATTTATACTTCACGAGTGGAAACATGGATAGGTTCGGAACAAGCTCGTTGACATTTACAATACTCTTTTCTATTCTTAGAGCATAGAAGTTACTCCAGAAAGTGATACAACTGGGTTTCACTTTCCATATTCCCTGTGGTTTTTCGAAACAATTTACAAGGGGTCTCGCTTAGGACAACAAACGGTACTCGCAAAACATTGTGTTTTCTAACCGTTTAGCTGTAGTTGGTCCCAAAGGGCCAAACGTGTTCAAATTGAACCCTATCCCTATTCCAATCGAGACGAAGGGAAAATCTCCTGGGGAGCAGAGCAAGACTTTGAATATCTGACTCGTGCACAGCTTGAGACTCTTGGTTTAGACGCGATGGATATATAGAAATCGATATCCAATAACGACGCAGGTCGACTTTGCCGATCATTGTTGTTTTCCTGCTGGGATCGCGCATCGGTTGCCTCAATTTGTCACCTGATTTGTTGTGGAGATCACTGAAATAAAAATAAACAAACAGCATTTGGAATGCTCTTCAGCAGGAAGATCAAGTTACTTAAATTCTAATCAAAGGAATTTTAGTATTCGATAATAACTTATAGCGTAAAATGACGTTATTTTTGCATTCAGGAAAAAAAAAATTCTCCGTAAAATTTTTTGAGGTTGTGATATAGCTCCGTTGGCAAGTCAGTTGCTTCCTGAGCCGATGCCCGTGAGTTCGAGCCCAAGAGTAAACATCGATCACAGTTGTGCCGGAGAGGTTTTTCAATGACTGTTCACCAACTGCATCGTTGATATAAGTCGCGAATGACATAAAGATGTGAAAACAACTATAAACGAAACAAATAAAAATCATAACAACATTTAAGAAATTTTCAAAGAAAGATAACGAGATGAAAATTAAGGAAGAACTTTTTTTTCAAAATTTGTATTCTTAATAGTTTACTGTGTGCAAAAGGAATCATGAATATGCCATACTATTTAAAGGATTGCAAACGGAATGTATGTGAAAATAGTTATAGTTATTAACAAGTTGCAAAAAGTAGTTTTTTCAACACGAGTATTGTACAAACAATATATTTCGGTAGGAAAAGCAGGTATTAATGCAACCCAAGTTAGTTTTGAATACTTAATATTATATTGCGGAGTTGCAAATAGGCGATTCATTTAATAATTTTTTAAAGCTTTGAATACAGATCTCTATTTAAAGAAATTGGAAAGCTTCTTATGAAATGGACGAAATATGATGTCAATAACACAGGTGATTTTTTTTCTTCTGTCTTGGGTTTTGCTACAAAGTATAAAAAATGTGATAACTTTTGTTTCTTAAAAGACATATTTTTATTTTTGGGCCTGCAAATCTAGGCTTTCATTGAAACTCTAATTCAGATTCAGCATAAAGCTTCTTTTTTAAAGCTTACTATTAGAACTATTAGAACTTTAGAAATGTAGAATACTAGTTAAAAATTTGGTAGTCAAACTAAAATAGTCCCAGCTAACATGAAATCTTAATAGAAATGATAATCCAAATCGAATACTAGGACATTTTCAATAAACATCGTAAACAAGTTGGTATTGAGTGATTTTCTTTCATTTTTTTACGAAAACCTTTTCCCAAAAAAAAGTTGAATCGGATAGCCGTTTAGTAAATTCGTAAATATGTCTCCAAATAGTTGAGAATATGGTAGGTAATTCGACATTTACTATTAGAGTGAACTGATTTACGATAAATAGGCGATCCTTCCTTCTTTCTTCCTTTGACCGGTTCGTAAACAGAAAATCTTACATATAGAATAATTGTGTTGTTCCTGCGATATACCCTCTTAAATGTTTGCTGGGGTCGAGATTTGTACAAAAATAAAGTGGTTAAAAAATTGAAGTTTTTTTTGGATGCGGGTAAATTTCCCTTTTTTAGAAATTTTATCGGTAAAACAATGACTTCAAATTCAATTGAAATATTTTATTCAAATTTAAAAGAGAATTTTATGCAGTCAGATTGTTTTCCAGTTTGACCAACGATAGCAAAATGTTGAATGGTATTTTGAAGATTCCAATTTGCAGCTTTTTCGTCATATTACAATTTGCTTTAATTTGATTAGGGGAACCTTCAGCTTGAAATTTAGTAAATAGTAGTATGTGAAAAAAGTTTGAAAGTTATTGAGATTTCCTTTTTTTCATGAGCTGAAAACCATCCAAATATTCTCGGGATAAACTTCAGATATTCATTTTATTAAATGGCAAGATAGATTTCGATCGTTCAACAAACAGAATTTATGCCTGAGTAGAAAGTATCATTCCTTTGTTTTTTAATTGAATCATATTAAAATAAATATTCCAAGCCATGGTTGTTTTAACTTTACAAAAAACATTCATATTTTCAGGTTAATAATACTTGCAGTTCTATTTTTCAGAAATTCGAAAATCTTTAAATTAAATGGAACACGAAATTTAGATTTTTAGAAAAATTTAATTTTTAATCTTCCTTTAAAAAAAACAAAGAATAAACATTCGTAAGCTGCTAGCCATAACATTCTCGAAAAACATAAACCCATAAACATAAAACAAGTAAATAGATCTGAAAAGGGAACATCAGAAGGATCATTTTTGTATTTGCCACGTCGTAGGTAAGCCTTGTTTTGAACAGATTTTTTAAAATTTCTTCAATTCATGATGTAAAACCCATTTTCACTTGATGAATTGATGAATAGATAAGAACTTATTAAGAAACAAACGTTCATATTAAAAATTTTAAATACCGAAAACCTGGGAAACTTTGATCAACACGAAATTTTTCCACATAATCATCAATAACTAAGCCTTTTTCAAAACTTTTCATACGTTTAGAAACCTTTATGATGAGTTTCAAATTTGGAAAACTTGTTTTCTTTTGAAAATTTCAAATGTTAGTAAAAAGTGTACTTAGTTTCAAGAACCTGAAATATCTATTTTTCCAAAGGCTCGACAACAAACACCCTTCCTGATGAATTCAAAACGTTTAGCAGCCTTTATCATCAAGAAAACTCGTTTAAACCGTCAAAATTGAGACTGATCAACGTTACCCTGAAGCATCAGGTTCTAAACAAAGAATCAATTTTTTTGAATCAATTGTAAAGTAGTCTAATAAAATTCTGCAACCATGTTAAACTTTCATAGGAGTCCAGTACTGGTTTATTAATATCAAAGACCGAATATAACCGAAAAAACGAAATAATAATCGAAAAAAATATTGAAAAAATTGATCAGATCAATCTTACCCCAGATTACGGTAAGTCATTAATAAATTATTCAAAACCAATATGAATTAAAAATTCGCATGCCAATAAATTTTAAACGGTCTAGTTCACAAATTTGAAATGAATATACTTGAAACACAATATTTCGAATGAAACCATAATCAAAAACTTTTAAACTGAAGGGAATCTATTCAAAACACTCAGTTCATAACTGAATGAAAATCATTCAAAAAAGTTAAATTTTTAAAATTTTGTTTCAAGAGTGATCAATGTCATAGATAAAATCATAACTCGAGAAATAGCAAATGGAACCAGATTTGGCATGTGAGGGTTCTTGGATACGAGAAATGTTTCAATGGTTATTTAAGACCCCTCCCTTCTACCAGTGGTGAGATTGAAAGAGAGAGGGAGGCTTCCATAAATTTTTTACCGCAAAATTCAATAACTTTTCGAGCAAATGAAACCAAATTGGCTTGGGAGGCACCGAATTTGGTATGGGATGGTATTTTGATACGAGCAATGTTTCTATAATTATTTAGGATTGTTCCCTTTTCTGATTAATGGGATAGGAAAAGGAGACGGGAGAACAATAGGGGAGAGTGGGGATACTTGATCCCCTTTTCTTATTTTTACCATATCTTTTTGGAAAAATTTAGCAACTCGCCGTCTTTGACATTTTCTGACAGCTTGTAAATTTAAGTTTCTATGCTCCAAAAATTAGAACGATACTTGAACCCGTTGATAAACTAGAAGCATTTTCGTAGGAGTAAAGAAATTGCGATTTTTCTGAAGTTAGGGGAGACTTGATCCCCTATTGAAGGAGACATAATCTTTTATTCAGGAAGCCCTAATCCTTGTAAAAAATCAAACAAAACCTCAAGATAGAATGTTTATTGATTTTTTGGTCATGTTTGATCTCATTTCACAATTTATAGCAGACATAAGAAGAAAATTCTATAACTTTGTCTCAACGCTAATGACATTGCATACTTAAAGGCGCTATTTTTTATATCTAAGAGAAAATTAATTAGTTTTGCTCTTTTTTTCGGACAATTGTTTGATAAATATTAGTTTTTGGATAAATATTAGTAATTTCGTAATCAGCAATCATAACGATCAATTCAGAAGAAGAATATGCTGTTTGGAAGGGGGATCAATTGTACCCATAATCAATATTTTAGAAAACTTTTTCTGAAAAAAAGTTGAGAGTTTTCCATTGCTTTGAAAATAAGGCATTATGAAGATCATTTTACGCTCAAACGATTGATACATTAGAAAATAATTTTTTTTCATAATTTTCCCATGTAAGGAACAATTTAAAGTGATGGAAAAAGATCTTCAAGGTACATTTTGTGAAATTTTTAAACAAAGTTCAATTACTCAAACAATTATTTTGTTAAAAAAAATTAAACTACAAGCATTGTTATTTTGCTCATTTTGGCACATTTTTCTAGAACATTTGATCTTTGTAAGACATTCCAGTTTCGAGATATAGCTAAGGAATCATGTATCCTCAGGGAGTATCCTCATTCTCCCCTACATGTTTGTTGCAGAATTAGTCATACGAAAGAAACCAATTTTGTAGGGGAGGGTTTTTGGGATGGAGAAATGTTTCTAAGCTTGTTCGGGAACACCCCAGTGGGGGAAAAGGGAGGCTCTCATACATTTTATTGCATAAATCGATAACATTTAAAGCAAATGGGGTCACAACAGTCATATGGAAGTCTTATATAAATATAAGACTCCTCCTTTCTTTTCAGTGAGGAGCTTGAAAAAGGAGTGGGGTGCACCCATACTTTTGTTTAATTACTCGAGAAATGATCAGGCTAAAGGAAACTCTCACAATTTTATTTTAATGACTTGATCACTTTGATCAAGTAAATGGAACCATATTTGGCTTGGTAGAGGAATTTTATTCAAGTTAAAAATTTATTGTGGCAAAATTTGGGAATTTATAAATTTGAATTTATTGATTCATAATCTTAATTTAAGATACAAAATAATGATTGGAAAACAAATTTTAGAACAGGTTTATTCAAGAATATTTGAAATAACCAGAACTAATCTGTTTTGTTTTTTTTTTTTGTTTTTTTTTTTTTTTTTTTTTTTTTTATAAATTAAAAATATATATATTTCCTTTTAATCTTTGATTTACAATAAAAATTTACAGTACATATCTTCTCTATACATATTTACATAATTCTGCTTCATAAATCAAAATTATTGCATTGTATTTAATTTTTGAAACTAATATCGACGTTGACTTGGTGCGCACGAAGAACTCCTAGCTTCTCGTCTACGAGTACGAGTAGCCAGAGCTTGCACTGATAGATCATCCGTTTCGTTTGCTGGAATTATCTGATGTTTCCGTCCAATAGCATCGCTTTCCGATGTGTCGCCACCGGTTTCGTTCGCCATAATTTTCCTATCTCGTTTCTTCCCTTTCTCCTTCTTTGTCACTTCCTGCGCATCTCTCGGTGAATTGCTCATGGCTGTGGTACTCAATTCCTTTCTCACGAGATCCCTATTGTTCTTAACAGTCGTTTCCTGAACACAGTTGGACTCTTCGTTTGGGATTTTCTTGATTGATGATGCACCGGCATCGCTTTCAGTTGATCTGCTCTCTTCCGACAGCTTCGGGCTGAGTACCACCATTGTTGGTGAAACTAAAGCCGAGTTGGTTAACCCATCAGATACAATGTTTGCAAATGTTCTATTGTTTGGTCCACTGGAACCAAGGCGCTCATTAGCTGTTTTCCTTTTCGTACAATCGACCTTGAAATGGTCTAATGCACCACACACAAAGCATTTTTTCTGCTGACCCTCATAATATATTCTTGCTTTTATGTTATCGATATGTAGTTGTGCTGGGATCTCTTCTACCACCTCCATATGCACTCCTACCACTCCATTTAAAATTGGATACCCTGTATCAGCTGGAAAACGTTCCCGAACTAATTTCTGAACTATGCCGTACTTCGATATGACGTTACATATAGTTTTGTCATCCACTTCCGGGGGCAAGTCAAATATTCTTAAATATTTAAGATTACCGTTTGCTATAGAAACACTAACATTTATAGTGGTGTCATCCAGGTATCTGAACTCTACTTCTGGTCCAATTTTTGTTAAGGCATTTTCCATTAATTTTCCAGACTGAAACCGCACAAAAATACAAAAATCTTCTCTGTACATCGCACTGAGATCTTCACAAGACCACAATTGTTTTTCAAAAAACTTAAACACCTCGGAATTAGATGGATTTCTGGACTGCGGTCCAAACCGTAGTTTTATCGTGTTTTCTCTTTTGGGTTCCATCTTGTTTCACTTTCTCGTCAAACCAAAGCACTCACTTCTTGCAGATAAACCTTTTGCAAATTACAATGCGCACTATTCATGAAAACACGTCTGTATTCCACGAAGCTTTCAACTGAGTTTTGTTCAAATTCCATCAATTTTAGAAGGTGTAGGAAAGCACACAGGGTTAGCTAGTAAATAATAAAAATAAAATAAGTTTATTAATTTAAAGCGAAGGTTTTATAGTTTGAAAGTTCAAGCTCGAAATATTTTTTCGCCATCAATCAAAGTATTGGATCATTGATAGGACAAAACAATAATTTATGAAAATATAAATTCAGATTCAGAGGGTTCCAAGATGATCATGTTTTCAAAACAAAAATTCAAAATACAAAAACAAACTATGTTTAATCAAAATTCCAAAAAATTAAATAGTAGAACTATAAAAATCAGTTAAAAATCATTCATAATATGAAAATGAATAATATTAATTTTTTAACATTAAAGAGAGAAAGGGATTCGAATCATTGGTGTCTATGTTTTAATGATTGATTTGAAATTCTGACGCCCTGAACTCATATCTTTTATCAGATATGGTCTATCATTAGGTTGCAAGAATTTTACACACGTATCCGGGCCGGATTAATCGGGGATATTTTACATGAAAATCTGCAAATTCCGGGCATTTGATTTTAAAAAAAAATCGTCCTAAAATATGGGCAATATCTGGGCCAATTTGTGCAAAACCAGAAGTTTCTCAACAAAAATAAAAAAAATATTGTGTTTTAAAAAAACTATCAGCCGATATTAAATTATGTTTCATATTTTCCACGATTTTTTTTAATAATAGATGCTCATGTATTTCCACTTTGGTCGCATGAATTTAAAAAAAAAATTAAAACAAAATTTATTTTTTAGTTCGATTTTTGAAAAAAATGAATAAATCCTGGAAAAACCCGAGCAATATCCGGGCAAAATTCTGGCTTTTCAATGAAATACGGGCATCCTGGTCGGACTGGACCCTTCCCAAATTTGTATAAAATATTGGGGGAGGGAGGTTACTTAACACCCATCTCCTCCCTCGTTTGCACGGCCTTACACAGCATAAAATGTTCCAAAAGAATCGGTAAAAAAGGTTGACTATAATCTTCTTATCTTTGAAAGGCGTTTGGTTTAGTTTTGGTTCATTTGAACTAACTATCAAAGGATCAAATTGTTATAGAAAATACTCTGACATACAGAACACACAGGTTAAATTAAAGTTCCCAAGTGTTGTTACATTACAATATGTTTTGTTGATGTGATGTTTGGGAAAAAACGAAACAATTTTTGTATCATGGATTGATTGACCATTTCATCGGACCCCTCTTTAAGAAGCAACGATGTTTCAAAAACATTCAAAAATCCATATCCTTCTTTTTACGGCGAACTGAAAATCAAATTATTTATCAATTGACGATCTCATAAAACTTCTGTGTTTCATTTTTTTTTTTTCAAAATCCGCGAAGTGTTGTCAAGACAATATAACCAATGTTTTTTGTGGACGATCCTCCTTTAAAGAGATCGTCTTCCTTTTTTCACATTTTTCACTTGAAATATGATCAGTGCTAACTCTTACGTGAGGAGATAATTGTTTACGACTGGTGAAATTGTAGAAATTGGAAGAAATTGGAAGTTTGTCACACTATTAACACAGATGAAACAATGAACAAGAGATCCTATGTTGACCATCTCAGTTCCACATATTCCGGGATCCTCAACACTATTAAAAAAGAAAATAGAGCGAAGATCAACACACCAAAGGAGAGCGAAATAGCCACATCAATAAAATGATTTGGTAGTGCTACAAACTTGTCATCGGAGTATTTTTTGTTTTTTTGAAGTTTTGATTTTCATGTTTGGAGTTCTCTCTAGAGAGTAAATTTCCCTTTTTTTAAATACTTTTTTAAAAAGATTCCTTATCTAAGTGTTTCTTTATAATTTTTGTAGCGTTTTGGTGGTACAAAGAGTCCAATAAGTGTATGCAAATCCTCCAGACAAAGAAACACTATTCTCTGTAAGTTTAAAATTAACTACCTTTTTATTGTCAATTAGTTTCACTATATGTTTGTTGTAGATTCCTGTGAAAAAGTTCAAATAAAGAACGAAACGTCGGAATAAGAAAAGAAGTGTTTTATATACGTGAACTGACTGAAGAAGGCCGAAAATCTTCTTGTTTTTTATACTAACTCTTACTTTGAAAAAAAAAACAGCTTATTCTTATTTTTACATAAAAAAAGATTAAACAGAAAAACGTGACATGTTTCTTTTTTGACACAAATTCCAATAACATAGATAAGTCACAGAAGTATTCGAAATATATATCTCCCATAGAATTTAAAAGCTTGAACTTTGTTCATTCCAAAAATATTTTATTTCAAAAAGACTAGACAGTGCGTCAGTATACAGAGGTTGTTGATTTTTTTCCCCGATTAACTCCCTTCCGAAAATGTGACAAACAATGTTACCAGATTAGATTACAACAGGCGACATCGGGACAAAACAAGATTTGTTGGGACCTCTCGATCTCGAGATTGTGCTGCTGCTGCTACTACTAGGAGGCCCAGGATCGATCTCAGAAAGGCCATGTAGACATCCGTATCTCTTCCAGCCATTCAGTGTATTATTTATGAAGCGACACAACCTTATCTGGTGTGAGCAGATTCGATGTATACATACCTCATATGAGTATTCAGTTCCTCCCAAGAAAAGCGATGCTCACAATTCAAAAACACGAACCGAGACACCTTTTGAATAGGCCCAAAAACATTACCATATCACATTCTACATATCGCATCCGAAAGTAGCAAGCAAAATACGACATACTCAACAGCACCAACAATTTGAAGAGAGCCAACCTTAGAGCTTCCTGGAAAAAAGTGAAGAAACTTGACAACAAGCCCTTATCATCCAGAAGCAATCGAATATGTGCGATGTGAGGGAAGTTGTTCGCTTTTGAAACGAGAAAAAAAAACGGCAGTAGCAGGAAGAATAATCTCCCGATTTTCTGGAACACACGGCTGCTGGCCCTCCTATGACTGATCAAAGCTGATGATAAATAATCATTTCTCACCTTTTTTCCGGGTATTTCACTCGCCGGGGCAAAAAAGAAATGTATCCATCTTTCGGTAGTTCGACGGGATGCATGTTTGTTTTGGCTGCGTGCGTAGGTGTGAAGACGTACATGTCATAATAGCAGACAATTGATAGCTTTTCGGGTAAAAAAGGTGTATCCTTCTCCCATAAATGAGACCAGGAAGTAGATAAGGATCTTTTTTGAAGAGTTTATTTGTCAATGGAAAGCAGAAAAAGTTAGAAAAAAATGAACTTTTTTAGATATGATTCTAGTTTTGGTCATACAGAAGTTATCTATAAATTTTCTTAAATTTTGACAAATTTATAGAGATTTTTTCGTGCACAAATTTTTTCCACATTCAGTATTAAAAAATCCCTCTTAAGCAGAAATTCAAACGTTTTAAAACATATGCAAAACGTTCGGCCTTCCTCAATTGGTGTCATATGTTTAGCATATTTAGAAACATTTGTCAAGAAAGGAAAGACATGGCTGCCCTATTAGCCAATTAAACTTACAACATACGCTCTCTGTGTCGTTAAATTGCAGCTTCCAGTAACAAATTGTTGCGCATTGTTTCTGTCAACCCTTTGGAATATTCAACGCTGTCATTTTTCTTTATCTTCAACTGATCGTTCCCTTGGGGAAAGATCTTTCTACAGGAACGAAAAAAAAAAACAAAACCAAATCCAGCAAAAGGGTTCAAATGGAAGAGAACTTCGTCAAAAGACATCGCCAGAAGTGGCTTGTCCATTTATCGGAGACAAGTTCCTCGCCAGTCAACAAACGAAGCTGGTAGCAAAACTAGCAAATCACCAAACATGCTGAAGCTCCGGAGGTGATGAAATTTAAATTCCACTTCATAAATTTGAATAAATTTGTCATCAAAGGCCAATTGCTCATAGCAGCAGCATGGCGATGGTGGTTCGTTTCCCTTGTTTTACTTATTCACCATCGAGCAAGGAATGGTGTCCAATAAACCGACTAAGTTGAGTACAGCTATGTACTTGCTGAAGAAGCCAAACTCCGTCCGTCAGCAGAAATGCCAGAATGTGAGCTGCTCCGAACGGCTTGAGATCATGCAGCATTAATCTTCATTCCGACAGAAAAACGTTCAACTACAGCAGAAGCCAGCACTTGGAAGCAACAATTCGGACAAATCTCGCTAGAAGAAGCTCCGGCAGCTAGATCCAACAACCTTTTTTATCCCACTCATAGTTGCTGACTTGCTGTCCTGCTAGAGGTTGAATCCGGAGGATGTTGAACAGATTATTTTAAATTTTTAATTTCCAACCGGTGTGGATGCTGGAATCGGTGCTGAGGGAATACTTAATCCATTTGCAGGATACAGTGACGTTTATCTAGCGAAAATGATATGCAATGAGCACACGAGTTTCTTGAACGATGTCTGGCTGTGTGAAATTCCGAATCCAAAATTATTTACACGACAAAGACCAAAATTTTTGTTCAGAGTTTTCATTCGTTCCTTATAAAAATTAATCAAATTTTGTTAACAGAGTTAAGAAATTACAATTATTATTGTAAGGTTTTATCAATGATACTTAAACATCATCGTGGCATTCGTGGTATGAAAAATTTAAAAAGTGGATAAAGAATTTGATTGAAGCTTTTGGTTTTACAAATATGTCAAGAAATTTTAGAAAATTGTGCTTGTATTTATGAGTCAAATATTTTAAATTGTTAAAACAACATGATTTGAAACAAAATCAAATTCAAAAAAATGAAACCTTAGAATCCAAAGAGCATGGTTGGTCGGCTCCTCCCAAACAACAAAGAGCCGGGAAAAAAACTATACTACTTTCAGTTCGACTTACGAGTGTAATTTTCTTTCGCTGATAGTGCTGAACTTGTTATCCGAGCTTACACGCACTTTAAGCGACTCGAACGGCAAGCTTGAGAGATCTCGCATCTGAGTGGTAGAAAGATAATTCCAGTCCACCGGGTGGCCAAATCAAAGCAAGTTCTAAACAACAGTTCTAAAAATCTGCGCTTCTAAAGCTATTCCGTCTTTATCCACCAAAAGGCCAAATCATAACAAACAATCAGTAGCAGCAGCCTTAGAAATATGCGCATCTTTAGCCATTTCCGTCTTTTTCCACCGAGAAGCCAAACCAAAACAAACAATCAGCAGTCATTCCGTTTTTTTACAGTGGCCGAATCAGAAACAATTTTGTTCGTAGCAGTAGCCTTCAAAATCTGTGCTTCCTGTGCCAATCCGTCTTTCTATTGGAGGCCGAATCAACAGCTTTTTTTCTCGCAGCAGCAGCCTTAAAAAACTGAGCTCCCTGTGCCGATCCGGCTTTCTACCGGAAGCTGAATCAGAAATAAAATGCTTTCGTAGCAGCAGACTTTACAATCTGCGCGTCCTGTCCTTATTCTACCAATCACGCCATTGTCGTGATTTTTCGATTCTTATGAATGTCAATTCAGAAATTCTATCAGACACGTTTGTCACTCACAAGAATAGATCAATGACTGAATTAGTTTTGTTTGTTTTGCCTAGTGTTGTCAAAATAGCTAACTTTGCCAAAGACATTTATTTTATTATAATTATCTTCAATGTTGCCAAATACATCAGCGTGTTGATAATCTCACACTTGGTTGCAGTGCGATTTATCTCTCCTGCACAGCTTCAGGGGAGCAGACGGAAAAAAGCACTCTCTTTCACTGGCTTGTCCAATAGTCAGAAGAGTTTTGCCATTCATGCCAAATAGTATACCTTAAAAACGATCAATTCTGAGAAAATGATGACACACGATTCTTCATATTTCAAACATAAACTAGTACTTTTTTTAAACTTTTTTAAGACAAGGTTCCATTTAAAAAAAATGAAAATCCAGAGTTCATTTCTGGTGATTAATTTGATGAATTAACTCTTATTTTGGCTATAAAGCGTTTCAATGATTGAGAGTTTGTTTTGAGGAAAATTGAAAAACAAAAACTCACAAATAACATGCCAAACTGATATTAAATCCGCCAGCCTAATTTGTATAAATTGTCGGAATTGTAATATATTTTCTTGTTTAGAAAACAACGCTTCAAAGGGTTTTTGGGAATTTAATTTTACTATTTTTTTTTTCACTCTTTGAAGACCTTACTGAGCAATAAAAATTCAAGTTTATTCCGTATTCACAGTTTTCGGCACGAACACTGTAAACGCTACTTCACTAATCGCTAGTTTGTTCACTAACTTTTTGTAAGCGGTTTTTTATCGCCGCTGAGTTTTGCCGGATCTATATACATTTGTTTCAAACTCTAGTATTATTAGTGATAGAATAAACTTTTTGTCATCAATCAAGTTTAAGTGACATAAGCCATCATTTGGATTGTTAAATTGGATTCATTGAAGGAATGCGTACTGGAGCTATTTAGAGAAAAGAAGTGTTTAGTGTAATTTTTTCCTCTTATAGCGTTGTTTTTTCGCAACATTAGAACAACGCAACGAAGATAACAATAAAAGATGTTAAACATTGTAAAACTTTTTTTAACATCCGTAATCAGTTTTTTTAAGTTGTTTATCATTCATTGTAGCCTTCGTTTTAAGTTCAAATTTAAATTGTCCATGTTTGACAATGCTTCTGTAACTTTGAAAAAGGGGAAAACTAGTTGAATATATTGAATAAGGATAATAAAAAATAATGCAAAAAACAACTTATTGTAATGAATGCCACAAAAGATTGTTTGCAACAAAACTGCATACTATCGACTTTGCACGAAATCGATAAATCGAGTAAATTTTCAACCAAAATAAAAAAAAAAGAAATAGGTATAGCTTCCTTCTTCCACTTCTTATGTTATTTTTCAGTTAGCGATGCTAAACACTGCTGGTTTAGAAATTTTGTTGTAGATCTTTTTATAATCGTATCTTTTTATTAAAAAGGTTTTTTAAATCAAATGTTATGTTACATGCTCGGTAGAATGAAAATCTAAAGAGGCTGGCATAAGTACGCCTGTAGAAGAAAGCTTGATAGGTGTTGAAGTTCTAAGCTAGAGGGCATGTTTACGAAAGAACTACATGAATTGTAACGCCTTTGCTTTACATCAGCTACCTATGCACAGTGATCTATATCTTTAATTTTTTTGGAATTCAGAATGTTTTTTAGATCTCCAGTTTTCTAGACTTTTGACATTTCTAGATTTTAAAGGACATACACTGTCTTATCAGATTAAGGCTTTAAAGACTGAATAAATGACATGGACAATTAAAGATTAACATTAAACACCCAGTACCAGATGAGAATCGAACCCATGCAACAGTGAACCAACGTTTACTGTCTTGCCACGCTATCCACTTGACCACCGTGACGTATTTTTAAGTTTAGACATGATAATTTTAAACAAAACAGTAAAAATTCAAAATGATTGTAGCAAATCGGCAAAAAATTACTCAAATGAGTAAATGTAAAGGAGAAAAAATGGTCGTCACCTATAAAGTTCGCGTCCAGACATTTTTTTAAATCTTCCAGACTTTTCCGAAAAACATTTGGCTTTCCTGCCTATGCATGAGAAACTGAGAATCAGAATACCCATGCATAGAGAGCGCGATGGTTCGTGAGCGTGCTTTGAATGCACTCTTCAAACGAGCTCGTTGTTAAAGATAATTTAAAAAAAATGTCAACAAATTTCAATTATCAACGCAAAAAATTAAATGATAGAACAATTTCATTTGTGGAAAAATCTATCCTATTGTTTAAGTTTAAATTTCAGGAAACTATTTTCTGAATTTTTAGATGAAAACGAAAATACTTAACCGATATTTACCATAGTCGTTTTCTCCATACTTTGAAATTCCTGTAACTCGCGATAGCGTGTATTCTGGAAACGACTAAGTCAGGGATGCCAGTTATAATGAAAAATATATTTAATTCCTTTTCTTGCACTAAGAAAACTTTGAAAACAAAATAAATGATAGAACAAATTTTTTTGCAAAAATTTGTCCTTGTTTTTAAAAACATTTACCAACAAAATCTATATCAAGGCAATTGTTTTTAAATAATTTCTATTGTAGTTTTAATGTTGATCACACCATCTGGACATATGGTTTTAAGATTTTGCTTGCGACAATATTGCATATATAACTTTGAATTTAATCTCGATGGGTAAAAAAACTGCTCAACTTCACTAAAACATTTTGAATCCAGCAGTTAAGAAAAATAATATTTATTCATTTTGTTGCTATATTATATACAAAACGTATCACCACTTTTCCTATTCTAGACCGAACTGAACACCATCAGCATTTTTTCGAGACGCTTGAACTTTATGTGCAAATATTTCATCTAGGAACAAAATCTTTGATGTTTATGAGCTAGAATCAATGATTCATTATTCAAGGAATTCATTTTAGTCAACCGTATTTGGTTTTGCAATCTAGAATATGGATAACTCGAAATTTAGTTTCTGTTGTTTTTAAATTTTCTAATGGCGCTCAGTTCGGTCTGGTCGAAGGCCGGCCAATATATAAATGAATGGTTGTCTGTCTGTCTGTTTCCTCTAGACTTGGAGACGACTGAACCGATCATCGTGAAAATTGATATCTGAGGGTTTTTGGGACCGGAGATGGTTTCTATGATACTCACAAACCTCCCCGACTTAATGGAGGGGGGTTCCCTAACAAAATTAATAAAAATTTGACACAATTTGAAAAATTATCAGGTACTACTGAACCGGTCAACGTGAAATTTGGTATGTAACCGTTTTGAAGACCGTGTATGGTTTCTATAATACCTACAAACCTCTCCGAAACCAAAAAGAGGGGGCTCCCATACAAAATAAATAAAAATTTCACACAATTCGAACAATTCTCTGGAACTACTTAAATGATCAACGTGAAATTTTGTATGTAGCCGTTTTTAAGACCGTGTATGGTTTTTATAATATTTTTAAACCTCTCCAAATCCAAAATTAACTAAAATTTGACACAATTTGAACAATTTTCGGAAACTACTGAACCTATCTACGTGAAATTTTGTATGTAGCCGTTTTCCAGACCAGGAATGATTTTTATAATACTTTCAAAATATTCCTTCTAAATGCAAAAGGAAGGGAGGGAGGTGGCTTCCATAAAAAAACTAACAAAAATTTAACAAAATTTAAACAATCCTCGGAGGATTTTTGTTTAAAATTGATAAACGTTTTTCTGAAAAAGGAATTAATCAAGAATTTTAATGTTAAAAACAATATTTTGCTTTCCAAACAATCCATTAATGGGAGTTTCACCGATTTTAGACCAAAATTGTATGCTGTTTTTATCTTGTGATATGTTTTTCTTGAAAGACTCTGTTAATTTCAAACCAAATCGGCTATTTGAATATCATTTGCATCATTTTTTTAGGACTAACGGAAGTTTTCAGTTGAGGTTGAGGTGCAACAAACTTCATGTTAAGTTTTATGTATTAAATTTGGAAATATAACTTGAATTTGGATTTGAGAAAGTTCAGCCCCAAGTTATCAACTGAACCGAAAACTGTCGCCGGTTAAATGGGTAGAACTATTTTATTGCAGATTTGATCGATGTTCTCATAACTTAAATATTTTTAGATACGATCGTTATTGATTTTTTTTTTGAAAATCTCGACAGTTCAGGACATTTTAGTTTTTATTTTAAATCAGAACAATTCGAGAGTTTTCAAAACGGTCCTCGAAAATCAATGCAAATTCTGAAAAATCAGGACATCTGGCATGTCCGATCGAAATTCCGGAAAAGTGTACAGTGTAGGGGAGGAGCGGGCTATATGCGCCTATTAAGCAGAACACTGATTTAATCAAATATAACGTCGAATATGTGTACAAAAACTATATACACGTGTGCAGGCATCTGTTTTCTATACAATGGAGTAATTTTTATGTTAAAATTTTCTTCTGTTTCCAAGAAAAAGTGTTGTTCAAAATGCCGAACCTCAAACCGTGCGGGCTAAATGCGCCTATTTATATTTTAAACAAAATTTCTGTTTTTTGGGCAATATTTCCGTATAATTTCATTGAAACTGCGTGAAAGTGATAATTTCCGTACGACAAAGCTGAAGTTTTATAAAAATCTATGAATATTATAATTTTGTGGAATAAAACAAAAGTTTGGGTTGCCATACTATGGAGGCAGTTCATCCATGAGAAAAACTTTATCAAATCGGTCTTTAGAACTTCAATTCATTCTTAAGATGTCATTCAGAGCTTAGATTTGAAGGTTCAGTGATAAAAATCATTTATATATTCTATTTAACCTGTTATTTTAGGATGGAGGCATTTTACAAACATGATGGGGGCATACAAAAACACTCTATTATTCCACTAAATAATCATAATTAAACGTCCACAAAAGCTGAAATATGTTTGATTTCTTTAGTTCTTTGAGTAAGAAACAAAAACCATCTTAGTTTTTGTTTTAAACTTTTTTACGTATAATTTTTAAAAGTCGAAATATTACATCAAAATGTATCAAAACCTTGTATGATTTTTTAAATTTTTTTGAGTTTATAAATTCATAAAATTCATTCTTGCCTTATGTTCTAAGCGTATCACCCTCAAAATGCATTGGCCAGATAAGCTGTCTAGTCAGCCATTTCGCCAAACAGCCGTAGGGTCATTTAACCCGATAGGCCCATTTAGGAAACCTTTCCCCTATTACTTTCGTTTATATTGCTAGATAGTGCTATTCGTGTCTCCCATGACGAAACAATGATATAATAACTTTATTTATCATTTTTGTAGATTTTTCAAATAAAGTGAATAAATTCGGGCAAAATCCGGACAACCGGACGTACCCAATCCAGTCAATCTGGCAAACTTATTGTGCCGAAGCCCGTGGCGTAGAGGATAGAGCACAATGCTTCTAAGCCAGCGGGTATGAGATCGAATCACGATCACGGCATACACAGTACACTTTCTGTGGGCTGGTGGTTTTAGCATTTGTAAGATGCTAGCCATCATATCCTCGAAAGATGCACTCTAAGAGTTAAGAAAAATGAATCTCCTCGAGGAAACATCAAGTTTCATTGAGATCCTATATGTGTTTGTGTTCGTTTTTTATTCAATAAGTAGGTATAAAAATATTATTTTGTAGGGCAAAAGTACACTCACAATAAATGATTGTTTTGATAAAGCCACAAAAATGCTTTGCACACTATACATGCCTAGTTATTTTGGTATAATTTTTATGTTCGTTCCAAAGTTTAAAGAGAATTCAAAACATTTTATTATCTCATACAAAACTGAAAGTTAAATTTGCTCATTTCAACGTTTTTTTAAATGCTGCAAAAATCATGTATGAATTTTTGAACGAAAAAAAAGGAATCTGAATCAATCGAAATTGACTCGGTTCACTGGCAAACACAGAGTGCAATTCATTTCGAGCTGGTTCAAAACAGTTCTAAAATGGGCATACAGAATATATGGGTAAATTAACTCTTTGATGCATAGTGTTATATTAAAACTCACTGATTAAAATCAAAATATCTCGAAAAAAGGTAGATATTATTTTATTGTATATCCAAAAGAAATATCCTTAAGATATAAAAAATATCCATGGAATTTTATAACGATTTATTTTAAAAGGTGATATCTTTGATATCGAAAAAAGTATGTAGACAAATTGCAAAATGAAATTTTATTTTTTTGGATAATTTTTTTTTTTTTGGTAAATCGCTGATATTTCTACAGATTTGGAAACTCTAACAAATTTTTCAATAGCAATAAATTACAAACATCTGCCTGCACGTAACAAGCATCCTTTGGAAGAAATTTCGAAAATCTTTTTCAAATAAACCATCAATTTAAAACATAATTTTTCAACGTTGATGGGCCATAACATTTTCAAAAGTCCAAACAACTGCTAAAAAACAGTTCTGTTGAGATATTCGAATTGAAATGATATTATTTCTTTGAATCAATAGTTGCTCTTCTCATTTAAAATACGGCATGCATTGTAGGGTTAAATTTTATTTCAAATCAAATATTTTACATTCAACACAAAATTTTGCACAAAGGTAAAAGATATTTAAACAAATTTAAAAAATTTTGAATTTTTAAAGGCTTCTGTATAATTTAATTCAGTTTTTCCTGGCGTCAAATACTATAAAATTGCTAAAATCCTAACAAGCGTCTGCAACAATCCAGCAGCTCATACAGCTCGGAAATTTATGATCACAAAACAAAAGCACATCTGATGAGCATCTGGAATTTTATGGTGCATTGTATTTTGCCAGTTTTTTTCTTTAAAACCGTCCACTATCACAACAACCATCTGTACCGTTTCGAAAAGGATGAACTTACCTGACTTGAGAAGCAAAGTCACGGCCACAATTTGTCGTCGCTGCCGCTGATCTCCTGGGCTGCCGAAATGATTCCTGGCGCAAGATTGGGTATTTTGGAGGCAAGAATTAGCCTCCTGCTAGAGATGCAGCTCATTGATATTGGATGAATGTCGCAACGCAACTCAGCGACTCTCTGCTGGTGGTCATAAATTTCACCTCAACGATCTTCGTGAGTGTTAAACGGCGAGACTTCTCATAATCGAGTGTCAGCTAGCAATGTCGTCGTTGGGGCAGATGCAGATTTGCATCTCGTGTTTCCTAAGAAACAAACGATTTCGGGAATGATCAGGGCTTACTCAAGAAGAATCATAATGAATGTGGCGAGATGGTTACAAATTGATAACAATTTTGTCCAGATTTGAAATATGCTTTTTGACTGCCAAAGAAGCACAAAAATTCATGTTTTTTGATATGTGAGTTTATGTATAATCTTTTTTTTTGTAGATGAAGGCAAGATAAAACTTGAATTTTTCTACACAAAAAAAAGGTTAAGCATATTCATCTTAAGCGTATTGCAAACAGCTGAAAATTCCTCAATATGCTCCCTCAAAGTGATATCCCTAACTTCTTTATCACCAGTCAACAACCAATTACGGCGCCACTCGTCCATTCACAAAACAACCGTGTGTCGGAGGCACTGCCCTGATCCTTCCGCCCGGTTGCATCCTAATGTGTTTGTCAAATATCTTTCTCCCACACATGACGGACGACGGTGGCGGGTGTATGATGAATTAATGAAGCAACAGTACGAACGATTGCGACTTGCCAGCTGCTGTCGGATTCCGGTCAAGCGAAACAACTAAATTCAGCTTTTTTTTGCTCCGGTCAGGCTTTTCCAACTTCTGAAAGAACCATCTCTTCTGCGACTGACCTTTGTCCATCAGTCCTCCGTCAGCTTCAAATACGATTTTGATTTGTTCTGCTTCGGTGGACTTCAATGAGATGATTATTTGATGATTTGATTTATTGCTGGCATCAGGATTCAAAACTTCAATATTTCAGGAATGTTCTGATGAAAAAAATAATTTCTAGGACTCCAAACTTGAGTGACAACTTAAGCACGAAAATAAAATCAAGGATATTTTATTTAATATACTTTAAAAAGGAACTAAAAAATTAAAAAAATCATAAATGTCTATATCGAAGTAATATATTATAATCTATTTTACACGTTTGAATATAAAAACATCCTCAACGCCTTGAACTGATAAAATTTCATTAAGTTAACAACTCAAATGATTTAAATATTTCGATCTACTTGTGTGAATGGATTAACCCGATACCGCGTCATTCGTCACAACCGTGCAGCGAGTCAGCCAGTCAGTCAGTCGGCCAGCAAGCGTGCTAGCCGGGTAGCGCATAGTTTCCTCGGTAGTTCGAGATCGGGTTGCTAGCCGGTGTAGCTTCCGGGTTGCAGACCTCCGGACAGGTCTGCACATTTGGCGACCGTGACAGGTAATTTCTTGTTACATAACATAAAAACAAGAAATTATAAAAACCGAAAAAAATACCGATCCGAAAAAGTAAACAAACGTGGTCATCGATTCACGCTGAGTTTATTTTCATCAAACTTGATTGAAAATCAATCAGTTTGTTAATTACCGTTATAAAATGAGTAGTTCGAATACTCATTCAGTGAAATGTAGTTGAAACAAAAAGCAACGCTGTTGAATGATTTCCGGCGGGTTGTGAAATAATACCGAAATTGGAATTGGTGAATTAAGCATTGAAGTTTCGTTGAGAAGACAACATGAAATCAAAATCAAATTTCAAGCAAGTCGTGAGGACAGCTTGATCATGTTCACAATTTCAAGCGGGTTGAGAGGACAGCTTGAAATTGGATGGCAAGTTGAGAGGACAGCCTTGAACGTATCGATAGAAATTTCAAGCGAGTTGAGAGGACAGCTTGAAATTGAAAGGCGAGTTGAGAGGACAGCCTAAACGTATCGATAACAATTTCAAGCGAGTTGAGAGGACAGCTTGAAGTTGAAAGGCGAGTTGAGAGGACAGCCTGAAAGTACCGATAGAAATTTCAAGCAAGTTGAGAGGACAGCTTGAAATTGACAGGCGAGT
Source organism: Uranotaenia lowii (assembly GCF_029784155.1). Taxonomy (NCBI): domain Eukaryota; kingdom Metazoa; phylum Arthropoda; class Insecta; order Diptera; family Culicidae; genus Uranotaenia; species Uranotaenia lowii. The sequence continues at coordinate 422,739,215 of NC_073692.1, forward strand.
TGAGAGGACAGCCTGAGAGTACCGATAGAAATTTCAAGCGAGATGAGAATACAGCTTGAAATTGAAAGGCGAGTTGAGAGGACAGCCTAAACGTATCGATAGAAATTTCAAGCGAGCTGAGAGGACAGCTTGAAATTGACAGGCGAGTTGAGAGGACAGCCTGAAAGCATCAATAGAAATTTCAAGCGAATTGAGAGAACAGCTTGAAATTAGAAGGCCGAGTAAGATGATAGCTTGAAATAAGATTGAAATTTAAAGCGAGTCGAGAGGACTACTTTCAATTTGAAAAAAAATCGTGTTGACTTTTTGAAATTAATTTGAAAATCTAGCGAGTTCGAAGAACAGCTCGAGAAATGATGCAACTATGAACGTGTCGAGGGGACAACTTGAAAGGAGGAAGAAAGGGTATAAAGAGGACAGTTTGAAGATTGCTTATAATAAGAATGAACCATAAAGCGAGTCCAGGTGATAGCTCGTATAAATTGATGAATTGATTTCATGTGAACTTACAGGATAGTTTTGAATTGACAAAACACAATTAAAAAGAACAGTTTTCCCATTCAAGGAATAAATTTGAACTAAACAGTTTGATATAAGAACTATGGAACATTTCGAGAGAGCAGCTCGACAGGATTTCAACTGAGTAATAACTGCTCCTGGAAACGAAAAGTATGTTGAGAGGACGGTTTCGGTATCTCATTAAATTAATAATCAAGTTGACTGAGGAGACAGCTTGAGATGAAAGAAAACAATGAGAAAGTCTAGAAAACAGCTTGAACAAATAGTTTGAATTTTCAAGTGCGTTTGGTTCAAAATTGAAAAAAAATGAAAAAAATGTATGTCGAGTTTTGAGGGTGAATAGCAAACCTTGATAGCATCTTGAGGGAACAGTTATAGTTTCTTAACGCGCCGAGAGGTCATTTCGTAATTTTACCGATTTGAACCAAGCGGGTTGTAAGAAAAGTTTGAGAAAAAAATACAAGATGAGTACTTACAATATACAAAAGTACAATATAAAATAAACCATCTTCTGTGCGTGAGCTTTGAGCTTATCCTCATGAATTTGGATCGAAATACACAATTAGTTCATTAGATATCACAATTAGAAATTCATCTCACGGGTTTTCCCCGGCAGTTTTAATCGAAAGTTTTTGTATATCGCGATTTAATAATATTTTGATGCAGTTGATAACTGAAGCTTTAACGCTGGTAGTTTACAATCTTGCCAACTTGAAATGGTAAAAAAAAATTCATATCAATTCAACAAACACTTCGGCAGTCGACAGCCCTTGCTGTTGTTCGGTACCGATACTTGGAAGATGTTTGTTAGACGTCTGGTCAACATGATATATCGTCAATGAATGTCGCGGGGCGCTGATTTAAACAAAAATCCCGGTTTTAGGGTTCAGCTACAATAGCTAAAATTCACGTTAAACTTAGATCTAACATCTCCATACTAAATGCCCGCAATGAAATTTTAAAGTTTCGTGATATGCAGTTAAAACAAGAAAATGAATAAAAGAAATATGGAATATAGGTTTTCTCGATTAAACTCAGATTTCAAATGAGTAATCGTTGAATTGTAATACCATTTTACAAATTTTATGTTAACCGTGTATCAAATCTGTGGAACGCAAACAAAAAAATTATGCAATATAGAAACAAACGTATGACAAAGTTTAAAACCACTACAACCCAACTTGCTTGCATAGTGCTATAAAATATCTATTTGAGTTTTTCATAGTTCGCAATTTTTTGAATAATTGTCGCTTAGCTAGGCGATGATCAAATAGAGATCTAATTTCATCGAAGTGTTTAGGATAATATCGTTCAACGGAAATTGAAAGAGAGGTGGAAATGAGATATGAAAGCATCGGCCATGAATTGTAGCGCAAGTTGTTTGTACCCACTTCACATCAGTCCATCGATAGGATGCATGGCAAATGCCAAATAGACGAGTTTCCTAAAACAAAAACAAACTTATTGTCGATTTGCATTTTTTTTTTTTTTTGTTAACTTAATAAAAAGAAACGATTTCAAAACAGTTTCTTTTCCATTTTGTTTGGGATAGGAGGGGGATGTGTGAATGGATTAACCCGATACCGCGTCATTCGTCACAACCGTGCAGCGAGTCAGCCAGTCAGTCAGTCGGCCAGCAAGCGTGCTAGCCGGGTAGCGCATAGTTTCCTCGGTAGTTCGAGATCGGGTTGCTAGCCGGTGTAGCTTCCGGGTTGCAGACCTCCGGACAGGTCTGCACACTACTCTGATTATTTTTCGGAAGAAAAAGATAGCTTACATTGCCAATCGCCGTAGTAAATTATAAACCGGAGGATAGGTAAAGGCCTCGACGAAAACATATCTTAAAATGGGTGGTTGTCTCTACGTTTATATTTCTACGCAAGAATGTCACATTACAGAAAATTCTATGAAAAAGCCAATTTTACAAAAACATTACCGTAAGTTGAGTTTAAACTGTTGAATATAATGTTATTCCACGAAAAGAACACTTTTCGGATCGATATTCAACTATACATTTTTATAAGCAAGGAAGAACGCATTTCTCAAACTACAGTTCAATTTGATTTTTTGGGAAAAATAGAAACTATACGAGCGTTTAAAATGATAGAAAACTTTCAGCCGTGTGACAGATTTTCGTAGAACTAGCATTGGTATGTATTCTGATTCTGCGCAAAAGTGTCATACAAAGGATTTTTGGCTCTTATTTTCCGTTTGTTATTTTTTTTTGGCAGGAAACATTCTAAAATGATAAACTTGAATTGTGTACTACGAAAAAGCTGTCGGTGAATTTTTGAATTGAGAGATAAATTGAAAATATAGCTGAAATTTCTATCGCGTTTTTCTCACTTGCTCAGTTTTTTCACATGGGACAATCTTGCTTGGAAGAGCTGTACAGTTGCGTTTAAAAAAAAGAAGGAAATCGCGCAGAGCAGCGCACAAACTTCCAACTTTGACAGAATGCCATTTCCCTCACATTTGATATTTTTCCATTCAACTTTCACACCAGCTAAATATATTTTTATACTCTCCATTCAATGAGTTTCTAACATTTTTCGGTAACTAGGAAGAGAGGTAAAGTTATTTTAGTAAAAGTAGGGAAAGTTGGAATTTCCTCAAAAAATTTGTTGTTTCTTTAAAAAAAACTTACGTTTACATCTCAAAATTATGTGAGACTATGTGAAAAAGTACATTTTACAATGTAGCCAAATTTTTACAAAATCGATAAATACGATCAAAAGTGGAAGCAGTATGAATATGAGGTTGGTTTCGAAGTAACAGGTGACTTCATTTCATTTCAGTTCATCTATAGGGCTTGTGATATAGCTCAGTTGGCAAGTCAGTTGCTTGCTGAGCCGATGTCCGTGAGCCAACTACATCGTTGATATAAGTCGCAAATGACACAAAGATGTTGAAACGACTTTAATCGAAATTTTAATAAAAAGTTCATCCATAAATACAATCTATATATATGAAAAACTACACAAGTCAAATTATCAATTTCATCTTAGATCATTGTAAAATTAAAATTTGCATGAAATAAAAGCATTTTGAGGATGAAAAAATTCCAACTGCAAGAAGAGACGCAAAAACACTGATTCCATACATACAACCATCAGGAAATCGCCTGTTACCCCGAAAACAACGTCACATTCAATCAGCCTAAATTTTTACCGCTTCAATAGATTTTGATAAAATTTTGCCACAGCCTAAAATGTACTTTTTACAAATAATCTCACAAAATTTTGAAATGAAAACAAACAAATTTTACAAAGTTACAGCTAAATTTGTGAGGCAATCTCAATTTTCCCTGCTTTAACTGTTACAGTTAAATTTCTTTTCCTATTACTTGCCTATTAAAAGTGAGAAAAAAGGCATTCTCTCGAAGTTGGAAGTTTGTGCGCTGCTCTTGGCGATTTCATTCTTTTTTTTTTTTTAACTCAACTTTATATCAAAGTTGCCGAAATCACAGAAAAATTTGTATAATCACAGAATTTTGAGCAAAATATCGTCACAGAATCTATGATCACAGAATATTCAAAATTTTCACAGAATTCACAGATTTCCAAAATTAAAAATATGTTTTATCGCATTCGACTTTTTATTTCTGACTTTTAATTTTGAAAATATGAAAACAAAGTTATGTACATCGATTTTTTTTTAAATAGAAATGTAAGTAATTTCCAATTTGTTGATGTTCGACATGATTTTCCAATGAACTTCATAGAAATAGCTTCACAGAAAACCATCACAGAATTTTAGGTTCAAATCACAGAAATTGAGAATTTTTTTTTTGTCAAAAACACAGAATTTTTTTTGGCAACCTTGCTGTATATAGTTTGACAAGCAGCACGTTCTCGAATGTTGAGAAAGTTTAAACAACAACAAAAGGTTAAAAAAATATCAAGTACTCAAAACTGTCATAAAAATATTAAAAATCGTAAACCCCGAAAACAAATCTAAACAAAGGACTAGAGATGACAAAAAATATCGAAAAAAGATGTCAAAGAAAAAACTGTTTACATAGTTGAAATAACAAACATTTTAAACATTAAAAAAAAGTTTTCGTAGTTTTGGCACGCGTCAATTTTGGCATCACAGAGTCTTCGAGAATGTTGCCAAAAACGAAAGAGGTTGTAATTTTGGAAACCAACCTTGTTCATTTTGAATGCTGTATAAACATCTTTTATTTGTGGAGCAACATTTTTGCTCATTCAACCTTGATTTGACGTTCGAAGTTCTGATATTTTAACCCTCAAAATCACGTTAGAAAAAATGGGAAAATGTTTTTTTTTAATGCCAGATATCACCAAAACGTCGAGCTCTGGAGTTTTTCTTCTCTTAAAAACAATTGAACATTTATGAGAAACGACAGGGCTAATCTGTATTTCAAATTTACCCAGAGTTCAAGGTCATTGTAAAGGTGACTTTCCAATTATAAATAATTCAAGATAATGCCAAAAATAATAAGAATAAAAAAATATGAAAAAAGCAGTAAAATGACGAAATGGAAAAATCAAAAAAAAAATATAAAAGTACGGAATAATCTGCTGTATGGTAATATTTTTTTCAAGTGATAAAACTGTTAAAAATCGAACAAATTCAGAAATAACAAAAAACACCAAAACGATATAACCCAGCTTTTTTTTTAAATTTTGATTTTTATTTTCGTTTTTAACAATAGATGAAAAATGTGTGACAGTGGGCAGAGATGGGCCTCTGTAATAAAAAATGAAGTTCTAGAACCTAGCAAACTTTATTGAATAGTTTATTGTTTTGAAGCTAGTTGAGAGTCATTTTTAAAGTTAATTCTAAAATCTTCAACCAGAAGTTGATCACTATATAAGATTCGATTTTTTTAATATCATTTTTCTATGGTTTTTAACGTCCTTAAGTGACATGTAAGAGAATAGCGTATAATAAAAGAAAATAATTGCCTGTCAGACAATCGGAGGAGCTTCAAAATGAAAAAAAAAATCCAATGGACGAGAAAATAAAACACAATTTTCCCTGATTTAATATCTTTTTTTTTTAATTTATGGTGTGTTTTAGGAATCATGAACTCGAAGTTAGTGTTTTGATGATTTTTTTTTGTGTTTGGTGAAAAAACTTGTTTGGAAAATGTTGATTGGATTATATTTCATTTATAACTTACAATTATGAAAATGGAATGATGGACAAAAGGACATAAGGCACAATAAAAACAAAATTGATGAATGATGAAATAATTTTCTTCAAATTGGGCGAGATAAGAGCCCTTCTTTGCCAACACTGCGTGAATCATAGACTCCTGTAACATATATGGTAATTTGATACCTTAAAATGATTACGCAATTACGCGTTGAAATTCTTTACAGTACAGTTGATAATTTTTCAACATTTTCCAGACAAAGAAAACTAATTTTTCATAAAACCTTTCTAAAAAAATCTACCTGTGAAACTGTTTTTCTTAATTTTTTTTTCATTATCAATGAATGGAAATTTATGGATTTATGATTTATGGAAACCCAAAATATATTATGAAGTGTTATTTTAGACAACAGAAAACAATTTATGCTAAATATGAGAGAGTAGGGTATCATGGGCCACTTTTATCTTTGCTCCATAACTTCTTTACTATAAAAGATAGAATGATAAAAATAAATGTTATGGTTTTCTACATTCCTGAAATTTCATTTGACAAATTTATTTTTATTTTTGATAAGTTTTTTCTCCGAGGTCTGACTGTTTTGGAAAAAAGAATTTTTTTAAGATTTTCAAAATGGTTTGAATTTATTTAACATTTTAAGCTATTTCAGATGATGAAATAAGAAAGAGAGTTTTATATGATTTAATTGTTCCAAAAACCTGGTTGGCGAACGTTTTGGCAAAATTTCTTATAAGTATAAGATATGTATTTGTCTATATCGCATTGAATAAAATTGATACAATATTTTTCATAACTCTTCATTTGGCGTAAGTAAACATTAGGGGAGAATGAGGATACTTGAACCCTTCGCTATACCTCGAAACAGGAATGTCTTACATAAATCAAATGTTCTAGAGAAACGCGCCAAGTAGAATGAATCAACAACGCTGTTCTTATGATAAATTTATTTCTCAATTATTACTCGACTTATTGAACTTTGTTTGAAAAATTTAACAAAATGTGTTTTGAAGATCATTCACTGAAGATCAGTCACTTTAAAATGTTTCCTACACGACAAAATTATTTTCAAAATATTTATTTCAATATGTTAATCGTTAGAGTATAAAATGAACGTAAAAATGCCATGTTTTCAAAGCAATTATACACCCTAAATTTTTAATGATTTTTTTTTCTAAAATGTATTTTATGGGTTTAATTGATACCCTACAGTTCAAAATGATGTATTTTTCATCTGAATGGATAGTGATAATTGATTACTGCCAAATAACTACTATTTGTCCAACAACTTATTTTCATCCTGTTATTATCTGTAAAATAGGACTCAAAATACTGTTTTTATCTAATAACTAGTAAATTGCGCCTTAAAGTATACCATGACTGAAGGGTAGTAGAAAACTTTTAGAATTCACTTTGTCTGACACTTACAAACTGTGAAATAAAAACAAATTTGGAAAAATACTGCCAACGGACCTTTTATTTTTGGATTTTGATAGGTTTTTGCCTATGGCCTGGACCTTGGGCACCCTTAGTTAAGGATCAAGTCTCATAGAGTAAAGGATCAAGTATCCTTTAACTTAAAAAATATCACTTTTTTGCGTCTCACGAAAATGTTTCTCGTTAATCTACTGGTTCATGTATCATTATAATTTTTGGAGAACATAAACTTCATATTACGCGCCGTTAGAAAATGCAAAAGGTGGCAAGTTGCTAAATTTTTCCAAAAAGATGTGATGAAAATACGAAAAAGGGATCAAGTATCCCTGTTGAGAATACCCCTGGGTTCAATGGTGCAAGTGTCGTGAGTTCCAGGAGCTCCCAGAAGTGACGGTTAGATTAATGTTTACAAACACGAGTTGATATCATGTGCGAAGAGTTGAGACTATACACGAGTTTGGTAGCTTTCCTACAGTTTCGCAAGTGCGAATATTTATTATTTAAATAAGAAATTATAAGCGATTGAATTAAACAGTGAAATAGCTTCGGATCATATTTGGATTCGGTTACGTTCACTGTGCATAGAAAGCATAGCTAAATATATCGGTGTTCCGACGATCGTTAGCCAGCAGAGTAGATCCACAAAATTCGCATAAGTCGTTTGCCAGCTGCTAGTTTTACGAAACATAAGTTTCCATTGTAGTTGGTGCTAACGGGCATATGCAAGTTTGGTTCGGAATACGTGAGTAGGAATACTAAAATGTACACAAATAGTAAAATTAAGAAGATTAGACAGAAATACATTGTCCTCTTTATTACAGCTTTGAAGCGTGCAAAAGTACAGCTATCTGGATTGATTTCTGTTTCGAATCCGAACCAACAATCTTCAAAGATTTTAAGATGTCTACTGCTGCAGCGGCGAGTGTAACGCAATCAAATTGTATATTTTGCGATCAGCCGGACACCGATCAAATGGTTGGATGCGATCTCTGCGAAAATTGGGCACATTACGGATGCGCTGATGTGTCGGAGTCTATAGAAAACCCCGATCGAACATGGAAATGCACCAATTGTAAACCGAAAGAAGCTAGTACCAAGGCACGTTCAGGAGCTTCTGAAGCGCGCTCACGTAGATCACAGCGCATTGATCACGAGTTAAAAATGTTGAAAGAGCAACATAAGCTGCGGATGAAAGCATTAGCTGAGGAGGAATTGGCGCAGAAGAAAAAAGCGGAAGAAGAGGAAGCTGCTAGAAAGAAGCAATCAGAAATTGAGGACGAAATGAGAAAGAAGAGGTTTGATATGGAAGAAGAATTCATTCGGTTGAAATATGATGCACTGATGGAAGGGGATGGTGCTCTTAGTTCGAAGCTTAGCAGCAACAGGAGTAGTAGGGCAAAAGTATCTGAATGGCTAACAAATGGAACCACTGGAGGTAACCAACAGAAGGGGCCTACCGAGTTGGAGTTTCCACCACAGCCAGTTTTTAGCGGAGCCCAACCTGTTGCTATGCCTGCTATACCTTTTGGAGAACATGATTATTCGAATGTTGTTTCAAACGTTGGGTATTCTAACAGCATTGCGATTCCTACATCGTCATCTACACCACATTGTAGTTTGTTTTTCCCTACTTCGGTTCCAGTATGTTCTCAATATATTCCGCGTACGACCGTAAACAATGCAGCTATGAACGCTGCTCCGACATTTGATACGGTAGCCCAGCCCCTCGGAGTTGATCTTCCTCCAGCAATCCGTTGGTCCTCGAATGAAATTTCGCCTAAAAGTATGCTTCGGATGATCAACAACGAAAGGCAAAACCTTCTCCATAATAATCAACCAGCTCCCACGACAATTATTCGCAACACACCTAGACCACTTCCACCGCGTTTGGCTGCTCTGAGAGTAGAGTCGAACATCATGACATCGGCTTGTGGAGGCTCAATTCCCTCTACCACTACGATGAACACGCACGAAGGTCTCGGAGCAATCCCGAAAGCTTTTGGATGTACAGGATCCACCGTCAAGAATATACCAACCGTAGACGCTAACCGAATGATAGCGTTCCAAACTCCCTGTGCAACTTCTGCAAATTATGCATCAGCATGTATAGCACAACACAATCCTGACTTTCAACAGCAACATGAAATGACTAGGCAACCGGACATTAACCAGTCTGATAATCTCTTGAATGAAATGGTTCCTAATTTGAGAAACGTTCAGACAGTAGATCGGTCCCTAGAAACACGCCCAATTGGTGCTCCGGACATTTCCTCGGTGGTGATGCCACTAAGTCGACTTTCTTTAGCTCATCAAAGCCAAAACCCGCCAACGATGAACAATTTTATAAGTGGGGCAACCAGAGACGGTAATATTATTCACGGTGATGCTACTCGTTCGCCAACGACTCAACCTATGCCGTTCAGTACAAATGTTAATTTGCAACAATCGTTAGATCGCTATATCGCACCTTCCGCAGCTCAATTAGCTGCCCGTCAAGTCATAAACCGCGACTTACCATATTTCGCAGGAGACCCGGAAGACTGGCCCCTCTTCTATAGTACGTTCCAGAATAGTACCAAGTTCTGTGGTTTCAACGACGCGGAAAATTTGTCCAGATTACAACGTTCCTTAAGAGGGCAAGCTTTGGAAGCGGTCAAAAGTCGGCTCATGATACCCGAATCCGTTCCCCAAGTTCTCGATATACTGAAGAGGCATTTTAGACGCCCTGAAATTCTTCTACACTCTCTGTTGAATAAACTCCGGAAGACTGCTCCACCAAAAGAAGACAATTTACAGTCGATTGTCAAATTCGGACTGGAGGTTCGAAGTTGTGTAGATCACATGATAATGGCCAATCTTTTGGACTACCTTCACGACCCGATATTATTGCTGGAGCTTGTGAGTAAACTACCGTCGCAAATGCAAATGCAGTGGTCTGAGTACAAACGACAATATTCTACAATTAATTTGGAAGTGTTCAGTCATTTTACAACAGAACGAGGAAATATTGCAGCTGATATCGTCGCGCCATTTTGGGGAAAGAGTGAACATCCGAAAAAGACTTCAAAACAAAGTTTGTTCACCCATATGGAAACAGAAAATGACCGAAATACCAGTCAGTCTCAGAGGGATGTTTCGAAGATATTCTGTTCTTATTGTCGATGTGCTAGTCACAAAATAGCTAACTGTGAGCAATTCCTGGAGTTAGATATCGACGGAAGATTGAAAGCAGTCAGAGAAAAAAACCTGTGTCGCACATGCCTTATTCCTCACAAGAAGTGGCCATGTCGATCGTCTAAAGAATGCGGCGTAAATGATTGCCGCCTCCGTCATAATCCATTATTACATTCAACGACATCCATTCCGATAAATGCTAGTATTGCTCATCATAATTCTAATTCCTCGTCTTCCTTATTTCGCTATCTTCCTATAATATTAAAAGCGAACGGTAAAACAGTTGAAATTATTGCATTTCTCGATGATGGGTCATCATCAACGTTGCTTGAAGCTGCTGTAGCCACTGAACTTGGAGTAGAAGGTCAAACCGAACCATTATGGCTCAGTTGGACAGCAAACGTATCACGCGAGGAAAAACTGTCTCAAAGAATCTCAATAACAGCTCACGGTGTAGGAAAAACGGAATCATTTAGACTGAACAACGTACGTACAGTTGCAAATCTCATTCTTCCTAAGCAAACGCTCGATTATGTTACAATGACACAAGATTATCCCCATCTAAGAGGATTACCCGTTCGAGGATATTCTGATGTCACACCTCAGATGATCATTGGAATTGAACACACAATGCTGTTGACTTCACTCAAGGTTCGTGAAGGTCGTCCTAATGATCCCGTTGCTGTTAAAACCCGTTTAGGCTGGTGTGTGTATGGGAAGCAACTTATTGGGACTGAAGCAATTGAAAAACTCCACGTTCATTCTGATTTGATGTCCTGTGACAAGGAACTACATACTCTTATAGGACAATTGCTGAAAATCGAGGAATCCAGCCCAACAGATGGTCACGTACCAGAAAATGACAAGCGAGCCTTGGCCATACTAGAAGCGACAACGCGACGAGTTGACGGACGATTTGAAACTGGGTTATTGTTCAAACATCCGGATCAACGGTTCCCAAATAGTTTTCCAATGGCCAATCGAAGATTACTCTCGCTTGAGTCACGTCTCGCGAAGAATCCTAATTTGGATGCTAAGGTACGCGAACAAATTAAAGGATACCTGGAAAAAGGCTATGCCCATAAAGCTTCGAGGGAAGAGCTAAGTGAAACTGAATCGGATAAGACCTGGTACCTCCCGTTGGGTGTAGTTCAAAACCCGAAGAAACCAGGAAAGGTACGACTAATTTGGGACGCAGCTGCTCGCGTTAGCGGCATGTCGCTGAACGATACATTATTGAAAGGGCCCGATCTCTTGACATCGCTGCCGGCCGTTCTCCTACGTTTCCGCCAAAGAAATATAGCGATTACAGGTGACATTAAGGAAATGTTCCACCAAATTAGAATTCGTGCATCTGATAAGCAGTATCAGCGATTTCTCTTTCGGGATCATCCACAGGAACCACCCCAAGTCTACATTATGGACGTAGCCACCTTTGGTGCCACTTGTTCACCGTGCGTGGCCCAATTCGTCAAAAACAGGAACGCTTTGGATCATGCTGCTGACTTTCCCGAGGCTGCGAGAGCCATCGTAGAAGATCATTACGTAGATGATTTCTTGAAAAGTGTAGATACGATAAACCAGGCCGTAGAACTAACTAAACAAGTTAAATTAGTTCACGCCAAAGGTGGATTCGAAATACGTAATTTTGCTTCTAATTCGAAAGAAGTTCTGCTCCAGCTTGGCGAACACAACGACGTGCAACTGAAAGAACTAAATCTAGAACCAGGACTGGGGCCCGAAGATAAACCAGAACGTGTTCTGGGCATGGTCTGGCAACCCAAAACTGACGTGTTCACTTTTAGCGCAACCATACAAGCAGAACTAATGCAACAATTGGAAAATAGACGAATTCCTACTAAGCGACATGTTCTAAAGATAATTATGTCTGTCTTTGACCCGCTCGGATTGATCGCGCACTTCACAGTGCATGGCAGAGTTCTTATGCAGGAGATTTGGAAGTACGGCAGTGAGTGGGATGAGCAAATTCCAGCGGAGCTACATGAGGATTGGTTTCGTTGGAGTGATAAACTGAAGAAGATGAATGAAATCAGTATCCCACGGTGCTTGTTTAAAAATGCACTTCCAGAATCCTTGAAAGCTTTGCAACTTCACACTTTTGTTGATGCAAGCGAGACCGCCTACTCTTGCGTAGTATACGCTCGAATAATAGATCGTGGTGTTCCAAAATGTGCAATAGTAACCGCGAAAACGAAAGTAGCTCCCTTGAAACCACTCTCAATTCCTCGGCTAGAGTTGCAAGCAGCCGTCGAAGGAAGTCGTCTAATTCAGAAAGTAGTAGAGACTCTTGATCTTCCAGTCCATCAACGATTTCTTTGGTCGGATTCAACAACAGTCCTCTCTTGGTTAAGATCGGATAGCAGGAGATATCATCAGAACGTATCCTGCAGAATTGGTGAGATTCTGCGAGTAACCTCCGTCAACGAATGGAGATACGTTCCAACAAAACTAAACGTAGCGGATGAAGCCACAAAATGGAATGTGGAACCCAGCTTTGACCCTAGATCGCGGTGGTTTACTGGACCAGAATTTCTAAAAGGTTCAGAAGATGAATGACCAGCGAAATATCAAGTGAACAACTCGCCGGAAGAAGAACTTCGGGCTGTTTTAATGCACCATGCAGAACCGTATGAACCATTAGTGGATTATTCACGCTTTTCTCAATTCAACAGGTTGCTCCGAACTTTCGTTTTCATTCGGAGAACAATTGATATGTTCAAAAAGAACAAAAAGATTGGTCGCGTCGAAGCTGAAGAAATCGCTGAAGCGGAAAATTTTCTGTGGCGACAAGTTCAAATGGAAAGCTATCTTGAAGAGTACGCTACTTTATTGAAATCCGTTAAAAATCCTTCCAGCGAATATGTTTCTATCCAGAAAAGCAGCTCACTATATCAATTCGCCCCATTCATGGATGAGAGTTGCGTGCTGCGTATGAGTAGCCGAACCGCGAACGCATCCGTTATGCCCTTTGAAACGACACATCCAGTTTTGTTGCCAAAAGAACACTGGGTGACGCATCTTCTTATACACCACTATCACCGTCGTTTTCTACACGGAAACCATGAAACAGTGGTCAATGAATTACGGCAAAGGTTTCAAATTTCACATTTACGTACACTGGTAAAACGAATTTCGAAGGAATGTCAAATGTGCAAGATCAAGAAAGCCGTTCCTAAGGCTCCGATGATGGCACCATTGCCGAAAGTTCGTCTAACACCGTTTATCAAACCTTTCACACACGTCGGTATTGATTATTTTGGCCCTCTGATGGTGAAACAAGGGCGCAGTCTCGTCAAACGATGGGTAGCGCTATTCACATGCCTTACCATAAGGGCAGTACACCTAGAAATTGTGTCAAGCCTTTCGACGCAATCTTGTGTTATGGCGATTCGTCGATTCATCGCGCGTAGAGGTCCTCCATCAACAGTCTTTACAGACAATGGTACGAATTTCTTGGGAGCCAATAATCTTCTCGTCAACCAATTACGCAACACGCACGAAGAGTGTGCTATAATTTTCACCAATGCTAACACACGATGGTATTTTAACCCACCTGCAACACCACACATGGGCGGACCATGGGAACGTATGGTAAGATCCGTAAAGCTAGCAATGACTGCAATAGCGGACCACCCTCAACACCCGAGCGATGAAGTGCTGGAAACCGTGGCCTTAGAAGCAGAGGCAATTGTAAATTCCCGCCCTCTTACGTACGTTCCCCTGGATGCAGCAGAATCAGACGCCTTGACGCCGAACCATTTCCTGCTCTATGGCAGCACCGGACTTCAACAACCTTCAACATCTTTAATGATAACTAACGGAGTCCTAAGAGATAGCTGGAATTTGACCAGAACTCTGGTCGAAAAATTTTGGATGAGATGGGTGAAAGAATATTTACCTACGCTAACGAGGCGCAATAAATGGTTCACCCCAACTCCACCTCTTAAAACTGGAGATCTAGTGATGGTTGTGGATCAGCAGCAGCGAAATGGTTGGATTCGAGGACAGATAGTTAACGTTGTAAAAGCACCAGACGGACAAGTTCGCAGAGCAGTGGTTCGTACAGCGAAAGGGGAAAGCATAAGATCAGTTACGAATTTAGCACTCCTAGACGTCGAAGGTACATCGAAAGGAACAGCTGAGACTCTCCGTGAATCCTCGGAACTACACGGGCGGGGGAATGTTGAGAATACCCCTGGGTTCAATGGTGCAAGTGTCGTGAGTTCCAGGAGCTCCCAGAAGTGACGGTTAGATTAATGTTTACAAACACGAGTTGATATCATGTGCGAAGAGTTGAGACTATACACGAGTTTGGTAGCTTTCCTACAGTTTCGCAAGTGCGAATATTTATTATTTAAATAAGAAATTATAAGCGATTGAATTAAACAGTGAAATAGCTTCGGATCATATTTGGATTCGGTTACGTTCACTGTGCATAGAAGACATAGCTAAATATATCGGTGTTCCGACGATCGTTAGCCAGCAGAGTAGATCCACAAAATTCGCATAAGTCGTTTGCCAGCTGCTAGTTTTACGAAACATAAGTTTCCATTGTAGTTGGTGCTAACGGGCATATGCAAGTTTGGTTCGGAATACGTGAGTAGGAATACTAAAATGTACACAAATAGTAAAATTAAGAAGATTAGACAGAAATACATTGTCCTCTTTATTACAGCTTTGAAGCGTGCAAAAGTACAGCTATCTGGATTGATTTCTGTTTCGAATCCGAACCAACAATCCCCATTCTTCCCTACAGATAGGATAAATGTATGTTATGTTATAAATGTGTTTAAAAACACCATTTTAAAGGTGGCCCAAGATACCCCACATTATGCGGCCCATGCTTCCCTACAAGAGAGGATTTGCAAATTGGTTGCGTTATTGGTTATTCATGAAGAAATCCTTCATTTCTTTCATTTAAGTATATTTTTGTTGCTTTCCACCAATGCAATTTGCGGGTGCTTGTTAAATTCTTTAAGTAAATTTTTGTTGGTGAAAAATAACATAAACTTTTAAGAATTGCCCTCTATTTCAATCTTACAAACACCCTTAAAACCCTTCCACTTGAAAGGTGCCCGTTTGGCAGCAGCAACTCGAATATGATGAAAGAATAAGGCGCCATTTTTTCCCCGAACCACCCCCAGAATGACGACAAAAGCGACGACACTATTGAATTATTCACATTCTAATTAAATGGCTGACAAAGAGTCACAGCCTGCAGTGAACAAAACCTGTGCCTTTGGCGGGTGGACGTTCTTGCTAAGTAAGTTCCTCTACCCACTCACTCCAGTTCACCAGATGATGACGGATACAAACCCGACCACATTTGCGGGCTATTCATTTTTAATTAAATGATAAAAATCAGATTTTTCGTCCACTTCATTTTCGGCAGCTCGTCAGGAGTTTTTTCGGGAGGACCGGGCCAAAAAAGCAGCTTATTCGTGTAAAACAGCGGCGAATGATTAATAGAACCTTTCTTGTTTTCTACCGTTCGCGTCGTCGTCTTCTTTTAGAAATGGTTTGGGACGCTCTATTTTCATCGCTTCGCGCTTCAGACAATTTCTTCTTTTGGCGGCGACCTGCAACAGTTGGTAAGTCAGTTTAACTAATGATTGTTTTGTTTTTTCGGCCGTGAAGCATTCAGTCGAAAATAGGATCACCGGAACGTGCCCTCTCGTGGGCTGGGATTGTTGATTTTTTATCTTCCTCTGAAGCTTTCTTTGGCTTTGGATATGGTCCTACTGACTCAATCTCTATGTACCTTTTCTTTTCCCCCCATATGGCTACAATCAGTGATCAATCTTTGACACGTTTGTATGGTGATAGGTGAATGTTAAGTAGTTGATGATTAATTGCCCTGTTGAAGTGAGAGAAAATAAACGAAAATACAGAACGGGATGATTTGTCAATCTTGGAAGGCAAACAGATTGAGGAAGATTAAAAATGAAACATTTTTGAACAAAGCTGCATGTAGAATTATTATCAAAGTTTTTAAAAGCAAGCATGTAAAAAACCATTTAAAAAAGTAAAATTTGAAATTTGAACTAAAATTTTGTTATTTGTTAAATGACAAAAATGACAAAAATGACAAAAATGGCAAAAATGACAAAAATGATAAAAATGACAGAAATGACAAAAATGCCAAAAATGACAAAAATGACAAAAATGACAATAATGACAAAAATGACAAAAATGACAAAAATGACAAAAATGACAAAAATGAC
This sequence comes from Uranotaenia lowii, assembly GCF_029784155.1. NCBI lineage: Eukaryota > Metazoa > Arthropoda > Insecta > Diptera > Culicidae > Uranotaenia > Uranotaenia lowii. Next base: position 422,755,733 of record NC_073692.1, read on the forward strand.
AAAAATGACAAAAATGACAAAAATGACAAAAATGACAAAAATGACAAAAATGACAAAAATGACAAAAATGACAAAAATGACAAAAATGACAAAAATGACAAAAATGACAAAAATGACAAAAATGACAAAAATGACAAAAATGACAAAAATGACAAAAATGACAAAAATGACAAAAATGACAAAAATGACAAAAATGACAAAAATGACAAAAATGACAAAAATGACAAAAATGACAAAAATGACAAAAATGACAAAAATGACAAAAATGACAAAAATGACAAAAATGACAAAAATGACAAAAATGACAAAAATGACAAAAATGACAAAAATGACAAAAATGACAAAAATGACAAAAATGACAAAAATGACAAAAATGACAAAAATGACAAAAATGACAAAAATGACAAAAATGACAAAAATGACAAAAATGACAAAAATGACAAAAATGACAAAAATGACAAAAATGACAAAAATGACAAAAATGACAAAAATGACAAAAATGACAAAAATGACAAAAATGACAAAAATGACAAAAATGACAAAAATGACAAAAATGACAAAAATGACAAAAATGACAAAAATGACAAAAATGACAAAAATGACAAAAATGACAAAAATGACAAAAATGACAAAAATGACAAAAAAGACAAAAATGACAAAAATGACAAAAATGACAAAAATGACAAAAATGACAAAAATGACAAAAATGACAAAAATGACAAAAATGACAAAAATGACAAAAATGACAAAAATGACAAAAATGACAAAAATGACAAAAATGACAAAAATGACAAAAATGACAAAAATGACAAAAATGACAAAAATGACAAAAATGACAAAAATGACAAAAATGACAAAAATGACAAAAATGACAAAAATGACAAAAATGACAAAAATGACAAAAATGACAAAAATGACAAAAATGACAAAAATGACAAAAATGACAAAAATGACAAAAATGACAAAAATGACAAAAATGACAAAAATGACAAAAATGACAAAAATGACAAAAATGACAAAAATGACAAAAATGACAAAAATGACAAAAATGACAAAAATGACAAAAATGACAAAAATGACAAAAATGACAAAAATGACAAAAATGACAAAAATGACAAAAATGACAAAAATGACAAAAATGACAAAAATGACAAAAATGACAAAAATGACAAAAATGACAAAAATGACAAAAATGACAAAAATGACAAAAATGACAAAAATGACAAAAATGACAAAAATGACAAAAATGACAAAAATGACAAAAATGACAAAAATGACAAAAATGACAAAAATGACAAAAATGACAAAAATGACAAAAATGACAAAAATGACAAAAATGGCAAAAATGACAAAAATGACAAAAATGACAAAAATGACAAAAATGACAAAAATGACAAAAATGACAAAAATGACCAAAAATGACAAAAATGACAAAAATGACAAAAATGACAATAATGGCAAAAAGAATTTAATGTCAAAAAAATTTTGAAGAAAATAACAAGTTATAACATTATTTTTCACTAAAAACACGTTTCATTTCCAAACGCTGTAGGTCTTTTGAATTGAATTTTCATTTTTTTTTATTAGTATTCCATTATAACAAACCGTTAAAATCCTTCTATGTTTTATCAAGTTTAAGTTTCCTTTTTATTTTCTAAAATAAAGTTTGCTTTCGTTCATACCTTCTAGTGTTTGGGATTCTAAAGTTCAAATCTCCGTAGATTTCAAAATGTTTTATTACGAGTCATTTTAAAAGCTTAACTACGTTTTGTATTCAACTGACATCGGAAAATGTTCTTTTAAATAGAGATTCAATTTTTTTCTGTAGCAGATTGAAATGAATAAAATGATTTTATACCCACAAATTTAATTATAGCGTAAATATAATTTCACGCAGTCCCCACACATTTTTTTCAATTTTTGTTCGTTCCTAACATGGCTTTCGTTGCAGATCCTGCAGATTAACTCGACGTAGGAAAAAAACAAGGATCAATGAAAACCTAATTGACAAACCGCAATTGCATTCTGTAATCGAATGATCTAAATTATCTGAGCTATTGAGTTTTGTCGTCCTCGCTTTCATTCAAAAGTCCAATTAGCGGCCTCTTGGCAGGATTGCTGGGCAGCTCGTTTTTGTTGTTGTTATTGAGGAGCTGCCCCAACTCCCTACACCCACACCCTCATACATGAACATAAATTTCCATTAACGATTCAGGTGATGTAAAACAGTGTTCTTTTTTATGCTCCACTGATGACAATGGCTATTTACGACAATGACAGCACATGCATTATTAATTATTCCCGCATGTTTGTTCGATGGAAAGTTTTTTTATTCGTCCATCCATTCCATATCGCCATCCCGGGCATGGTTTGGTGATATCGAGCTACTGTCAGCTCGTTTTCTCGATAATCTTGTGCGTGTGAATGAAAACGGTTATTAACATATGGAAAGCCAGATTGTGCAACTGGAAATGCGCATCTTCACCTCAGAGCGCCTGCATTCCCGCATTCCGGCTCGACGATGATGGCAATGATTCCCGGAACGTTTGGGCTTATTTTATGCGTTCGGAATTTAATGAACTGTTTTCTATAAGTTTTTATTTCGGTTCGTTCCAAGCTGGAAAGGGAAAATATGTTGCACGCATCGTGTTGGAAAATATGACCCATCCCCCTTAAATTTATGTTGCTGGACTTCTTCCACCCCCACCTGTTAGGTTATTGACAAATTGAGCTTTTCTGCCCCCTTCACCTGCACCTGGAGTTGAATCAAACAGCAAAGGCTAGCAAGCAGCAAAGGAGCAGAAGGTCAGGTGGCCTAAAGCCCATACATACGTATATCGGGAGTCGTAAAAGCGATATTGATAGCTTATTAATGGCTACGTGGTGTGGGGAAAAAGCTATGCTTCATGCTTTGGATTTTTCCTCAATGTGACCCGATCGACGACCTGACTGTCGCCGACGATGATCAACTGTATGGCCTATCAATGGTTTGTTATGCAAATTGTGCGCAGTATAGCCAATTTTGGACGTCATAAATAACAGTTGAATGCATAATGGAGCGGGTTGTTGTTGCTTCTGATATGCTATAGCAAAAAGGGTTTGATTTTTCGGTGGATCGTGAGCAAAAAACATACTTTTGTGAAATAAATTTGATTATCATAATATTATTCCAGGTTGCACGTGACAGATTGACGTTTAAAATGCTTTTTAATTCCGAAAAGGACACTAGAGAAGAATTTTTAATATCTTTCTTAACAATAAAATATTTCACAGGTGTAATCTTTCTGTTCAGTAAGCTTGCTTAAATCAACATGAAAATTTCTCTTGACAATCTTCAGAAGTTTTGTTTCAATCTTCAAGTTCATTAAACGATAATTTAAAACATAGTAATCAACATTCTTAAATTTTATATTTTACTTTGGTGAGACTTGATCCTTTACTAAAGGAGACTTGATCCCTAATTCAGGGTGCCCTGCCTGACCCCAAGCAAAAATCATGCAAAACAGAAAGATAAAAGGTCCGTTGATTATTTTTTGCCAATTAGTTTTCATTTCATAGATTTGAGTATCAATAAATGATAATTCTAAAGGTTTGTCTTTAACCCTAAAGTCATTTCCATACTTTAAGGTTAAATTTTCTAGACCAAGATAGAAACTGTATTTTGAGTACTTTTAAACAGACAATTACTGGATAAACATTAGATATTGGACAATTATTTCGTGATAACCAACGATAACGATCCATTCAGCAAAAAAATGTATAATTTTGGTCTTTAGGGATCAATTGAACCCATAACATACATTTTGAAAAATTGAGAGTTTACTATTGCCTTGAAAATGTGATTTAAAAAAGTTATTTGTACATATATTACATCGTAAACTCTAACGATTGACATATAGGAATACATGTTAATAACACGATTTTTTCATGTGGAAAACATTTTAAAGTGATAAAAAATGATGTTTTAATCACATTTTGTTAAATTTTTCAACAAAGTTCAATAACTTGAAAAATACTTTTTTTTAATTTTTTTGATGGAACAGCATTGCAGTTTTGTTCCACTTGGCACAATTTTCTAGAACATTTGATATTTGTAAAACATTCCGATTACGAGATATAGTTGAGGAATGAAGTACCCCCAGGGATCAAGTATCCTCATTCTCCCCTATCCATTTTGGTCTGAGTGTCTCAAAGGTTTTCAAATGTCGCAAATTGATAACATGGATTCCAAAACCTAATAGGGTGATTTTTCAAATGTTGTCCACTTACTCTTTGTTGCACGGAATGACTTCAATTGTAAATATTCCAGCTGTTTTTCATCTTTTGCCCAAAAATTATACTGAATTATGTTAATTGGAATGTTTACTGAAAAATGAGGTTTTTCACGATATTTTGAACTGTAATATATGCATCTAACGGCAGTTTTAATTTTTCTTTATTTCGCGTGGTTTTTGTGCTTATTGTTAAACAAAACTTAAGATTCTTTCTACGGCAAATAAGGTTTTACGTCAGAAAAAAACGTTTTTCGTATCGGTTTTCTTCACGAAACGATTGATGGACAATTTTAACACCATGATTTTGGAAAAAAAAGATCCATACACAACCAGAAAAAATATCGGATAGTGCAACATTTGGTCTGCTCAATCTCCTCCTGCCCCATCGTTATACATAAGTCCCCTGCAAAATTTGTTTCGGTTGTTTTTACCACCAAAAAAGCAATAATTTTTTTTTTTGAAAATTTTTCCAATAGAGTCAATTAATTCGTCCTAAATTACTTCGTGCAATGTGTTTTGATTCGTACGGGAAATGAAAATTCGCATTCAAAAATCACCAGTGATGTATGAAGAGCTAAAAAATTTTAATGTTTTGGATTTTTGAAATATTTTTTGTTCTTGCAAAACATGTCGTGTGAACAAAAATCAATAATTATTTGTACCGCAGAAATGATATTCGATGTCATACTAAAAATTAAAAAAAAATAAAATTTTATTGTTTTGATTACTAATTTGAAAGCTGATTAACCGTTATATGAAAATAAAAAATCGCAATTAACTGATTAACATAACCAATGAGTTTGTTGGTTTTTATTACTTTCGCATAAACATGCCATGAAATTATTGAAAGCTCCAGCAAGCAAAGCCAGCAACTTTTCAATACTTTTCAATGAATTCCTATTTTTGATTTTAAAATTCGTGAAATAGTTTACTTCTTCTCATGTTGGCAAAAGATGAAGGCTAAGAATAGGTTAAATCAATATCTTATCAAAGACAAACTTCATTTCAAGCTTATTTGAATTTCCTGGATAATTTCTTTTGCAAAAATGTCTCCCTCCATACAAATTTCCATACAAAATTAAATACGTTGATTGATTAAATGCAATTGAGAAAAAAAACTCGGATTGTCTTTCAAAGCGTAGTTCATTAAGAAATGGGACAGTTACAAATACATACGTATATCTCAAAAACCGTTCGTTTGATCTGAATACTTACTATGAAGAAAATGAAGGTAATCTTATGAAAACTAATGAAAAAATTAAAAAAAATTATATATCGTTTTTTTTGTTAGAAACAATTCTATTTTATTCTTGGTACCTCCCATCGGCCGGCACACACTTTTTTCAGGCATGACATTGATCAGTTATTCAAACTTATACTTCGTCTAATCTGTATTCTAGGTGACTGCATCCTCCTCCTTCATTTTCTGCTATTTTTCGGTCCAATACATCTCTTTTAAAAGAAACTGAGAGCAATTTAGTGGAAATGGCATTTTCAAAATTAACAAATTTGATTATTTTTGAGCCACTTCTTTGAGCGTTTTCAATAAAATTTCTGCTTGCAAAATCTGACAAGAACGAAGTAGAACCATCATGAAATTGAACTGAAAGTATAATCGGTTAGTATAGATCGTAGGCTGCGAAGGGTATCTACATACATGATTTCTCTTTTTAGGCTTTTAAAAACAGCGAAAACCAAAGTTTTAGTTTTGAAAATTGTTGTTTTTTTTTCTACAGGTGCAGAATTTTAGCAAATCATTATATTTCATACAAAATAACCAGCAAATACGTTCTTTAATAGTCTCGGATTCTTGCCACAAGCAGACATGGTATAGGATTCAAACGCAGAAATTTTATTAAAATAGGGTATTTCATAAGTTTTGTCGTTCATCAGAAATCATCTGTCTCATAGCCTTGTTACCGGCTATTCAGCTTACGAGCTCTGGAACTCGCAAAAAAAATTTTAGTCTGAGATAAGGTTTCAATGACTCATTACTAGGCAACACTTTCAGCTTATCGGAGAAATATTTTTTGGAATTTTCAGCAATCCACTTTTAATTTTTCACTTATTGAAAATTAAAGATGCTGGAATGAGACTTGACTTCCTTGATGGCCCTTAACCGTAGTTGCCGATCATGAGCTTCACTACAATGCTTGATTTGAACTTTGTGGACATTTTTGAAAGTGTTTGCATTCTTTTCCACCACTCACACACAGTAATTCTTTGAATAATCAACGGTTTTAGCAGCTATTAATTTGATAATGCTGGGTTTTGAAGGAAACTGTCTAAATTTTTATTTCGTTTCTTGTATCGTAAAAATTTCAAAATATTTCAATTTTAAATTTTGAAAAAATAGATCAGATAGTTTTTTTTACAGTCAACTAAATGCTGTCAAAATTTTGAATGTCAAATTACTCGTTAACGAGCTATTAGCAAAATAAAGTGTCCCATTTCTAAAAGAACTAAGCTTCAATATGAATATGATAAGTGGATATTTATGTTTAACTATTAATTTTAGTAATTTCTGTCCTCCAACTAACCGTTTTACACTCAGAATTTCCATATTTTATGCACTGAATGTTGATTTTCAATAATTCATCCTTTATTCAAAGACACCGCATATTGCCATAAACAATTTTTTTAAGTAACAAACATAAATTATGGAGATTGATCTTTTAATTAAAATTGACATTTTAAGATATTAAACTCAATGAAAAACATATCTATGTATTAAAAGTCGGGCAACTTGCAATGTTTGAAATATGTCAGAGTCACTTACACTGCTTTGGCTTTGAGGAACCACTTTTTACGCAGATTTATTTTAAAATCCCTTATCCCGACCATTCACTCGACATTTTATGCAAAGAATCTAAAGATTGTTCTAGAAAACCCTGTTTACCAAATTTCTAGATGACAAATCTTAAAGAACTGTATTTCATGTCAACAGCGGACCGCTTGCTTTTGGTATTGATATTGTCAAAATATTGTTCAGTGAGAAAACTTTGACCATAAGTCCAAAAAAAAATCGAAGTCGAAGGTTGCAAGACCCGAAATATTACTTATGATGTGCAATTTTCTCATAAATTCAAATCTGCAGTCGAGTTAGACCGAAGACATTTTAGCGAAGCTTTACTTGGCCCTCATTATCTAAAAAAATAAACAGTCATAACTTCGTGAAACTTAAAATGATCAATACAGTTTTTCAGCCGAAAAATTGTTGTGAAAGATTTCAATGTGAAGTTAATGTTTCTTGAAGATTGCCACTTTAATGAAAAAGGTATTCAAAATTAATTAACTTTTTGAAAAGATATATTCAATAAATCAGACGAACGATCTGAAACTTTGGGCGTGGTTGAGTTTGTTTTAAGCTTTAAATTGATATTCATTATGTATAAATCGATCGCCTTCCAAGTGAGTTCTAAAGCAATTATTTTATAAAATCAAATCTTCTTCATAGGAACAAAGGGGGACAAACAGATCGCACCCTTTTATCATTTTCACCTATAAATAGGCATTTAAAAAAAATAAATACCTTTCAGTTTATCTATGGAATTTCAATAACACATCATTTTATCTTAGTAGTACACAAAGAGAAAAAGCTCAATACTGGGCAAATAAGGTCAAATAACACTTCACTCAGATGGCTCGGTTAAATTCAGCGGCACGCTTGAGTTTCTGAGGTAATTCCACACGTGAAAAATGTTATTCCAGACTCTCAAACCTGCGGCTTCGTGTTTTTTTCTTTCGATTTTGGGTCCGAATTTTCCCATTGTGCATTGGACGGTTTATATGAAAGACCCTCCTTAGAAGGGGCCGTCTCCAAATTGCATTTTATTGGAACTTGAAGCTCAGAATAAGCTTCCGTATCAAATATCAGCCTCTTTGCCCACATGGTGGCTGAGCCTTAAGAAGATTTTCAAAATGATCAACCATTGGAAAAAATCGATCAACATTAGGCACGACATAAAATTTGCCAATACCACTATTGGGCACAGACAAGCTGTTTTAAATGATTTTTTTAAATTTTTATGTCTCTTTTTTTAACTTTTGAACTTTTAGATCGTGTTGACCAATCCTGTATGAGTGCAATCGACAAAAAAATCGAGTGAATTCGGTTGAAATGACTAAAATACAGCATAAAAACCAAAATCATGTGCTCAGCTGTGCAACGATTGGCAAATCACCCTATTGTTTGAATTTCACTAGTTTATAACTTTTAAACCTTTTCAATTCTGGATGCATAAGATATTTATATAAGATTTTAATAACAACGCAAAGGCTTCCACAAATCCGCCCCAGGCAGGTGCAGTAAAGGACACAAAGAAGAATTTCAATTGCTAACATCCACCCGGATGGCTCTTTAGTACCCTAAGATACCGAATGCAAATCCCTGCTCCTCACAAATGCTAATGGTTCCCGCGAATCGGGATAATCCTTTCCGAAATGATCCCCATTCTGAGTCTCTGTCAGGCAACAAAGTATAAGTAGCTGGAACCTATCTCAACCCCAAATTCCTTGCTATTACAACATACCGAAAAGCGATCCGTCCTGCGTCATTGAAATTGTCAAAATCCTCCCCGGGGCTGTTGAACGGGCCGTAACAATTCAGCTTCACGCACACTCACACACAACGACCCGAATTTTATTGTTCGTGATGGACAAAGCTACAACATATTTGCACAATTACCTTTTGTGAGCGGAAGGATACATTCGAGAAAAGCGGCAGGCTTCGTTTTCGCTTTCCTGCCACCAATCCTGGCACCAATAGATCCTTTCGCTCGGCATATGGATGGTGAAGAACCAACACGTGGCCAGGTCAGGCAACTGGTGCGGCAGTGAGGATGGTTGCTGGAATTTGAGTCATTGAACGGAGCTTACGGACGTATCTCGGTCACCGGGATTCAGGACCCAAAGTATAATAGGATTAGGCCCTAAAAAGACTCGATGTTGGAGAAAAATGCAAAATATTTCAATCCCCGTGCGCTGTCAGCCAACAAAGAATTGATGCAAACAAATCCTGATCATTCCAATAGCCGGGGCTTGGGCCACGAGCGACGGGATGGAAACCTAATTCCTTGTTATTATCCTTGGCTGATACACCTAAAATGAAGAGGATTTGTTTATTTTGGTTTCTGCTGGACAATAAGGAGCTGATCATAAGTTACCAATAAAATCTGGTGTGTTGAAGGTACAAATATACGAGAGCTATCCAAATTTGATCTGAAAGCAATTTTTTTTTATATTTGAGTGTATTCAAAATCAACAGAACAAACACGCACACACCAAACGATTTGGTCCTGGCTTCATTCAAACGGCATGATTTGAACGTGACAATAAAGGATCACAGCAGGAAAAGATAGCAACTAAATATCACCGTTCCATCTTCATTATCTCCTATTTGTATCGGTTCGGGTTCAGGTAGTTTGGTTAAATATCTGGACTCACGGTGAATGGATGGTCCGGCGTGGCAGAATCCCGTTCCGTAATCCTAATGATAATTGACCAATTATGTAAATTCACGGTGCCCGACAGCAGCTTCAGAGATCCTGTTCGTTGCACGAATTGTTTCTGCACTCGATTGCTTTATTTTACTCGTTTTGTGTAGAACCAACAGGTTAGTTGACAGGTTTTGTTCAGAATACCTGGATTAAGCTAGAACAAACAGGTAAAAGTTCAGTATGGAAAACGCCAAATGGTTTTCCGAATGTCAATTATAATGATAATCCTTGTTGAATTCATGGAAACACCACTGTAAACAACAATTCTCTTTTCTTGTTTTAAGGAGTTTTTTCGGAAAAAATGCAACACTTTGTTTTGTGAATAAATTTTGAATGCACTGATGGAAATGAATGGAATTTCCAGGGAAGCTACCTAGGGAAGCTCCAAAGTTTGGTGACAATCTGTAAATAGGTTTTTGAGGAAGCGTTCAAAACTAAAGTTCATTGACAAATTTTTTGGGCAGTATCTAGAAAAATCAAGAGTTTCCATTGAGAGACCCAGTACAGCAGGAATTCTACTATTCGACCAAAGTTCACATGGTTATCATTAAAGAAGCCCTAGAGGATCCCATAGTGAGCCAAAATTTGGATAAAAGTGAAGATGATTAGTTCCATGAAATTAGAGGAATGTGAGAGGTTTTTTCATGCTCAATCCGAAAAAATCGATAGAGGGAGATTTAAAAAAATAAATTCAGACTGGTTTGTCTAGCTGACTTATAAACAGGCCTGACTTTATCACATTTCTTCCTGCCCACCGGTAAAATAAACATAATATGATGGTCAAATAGTGCGCAAAATATTTGTACTGCTAGTGGGGAGATATTTTGGAATATTTCGTAATGGACATCAAAACGAACTCTTTAGCGGTCACCTGGCAAGTCTCCAACCAGAAAGTTTTCGTTGACAAGTCTCGACTGTATTTCCCGGATATAAACAAGGAGAAAAAAAAATGAAAAATTTAATGTCTAGCACTTCATGACGCTAACGATCTGTTTGCAATTAATTCAGTGTTTCATTGCGACTGATACGATGATTAGCTAAAAATACTATGAAGGTCCCACAAAGTTTATGCTGTGTTTAAGTTGGATCTAGAACTTTTCACTACGCAAATACTGTGGTGGAGTTATAAAAAGTTCAAATACATATACTGTTTTTGTGTCGAAGGAAGACAATCGGCTAAATTTGTTTTAACTTTGACAAATTCAAAATTTAGAATTTTTTTGAAGGTCCAGTTTCAGGAAACAGAAAACGTAATAAAAAAAAACCTCGATTTCGAAAAAGGATGGTTAATAGTATGCATTATAGATGGCGCACGTGTTGTCCAAATATTAAAGTCGAAAAACTTTTTCATTGGACGCTACCTCAAAAGCCACTTTACAAAATTTCACAAAAATTTGCACATATAGACATTACGTTACCATATACCTTCGCTTAAAATTTCATCAACTTATACACATGCATTCAAAAGTTATTCATTAAAAAAAAGTGTTGCATTTTTTTCGAATAGATTTTTCATGAGAATTTAAGTCAGGTAATAGTTTACATCAAGACTTGTTTAATTTTAAAAATAGGTTTTACGCTTATATTTCGAATTTATTTATCATAACTCTGAATTGAAAGTATAAAGAAAAAAAATTACAAAAATTAAAATCATAAAATATATAATGTTGTTTTTGTTAAATTTTAAAGAGAAGAGCCAAAAACTTTTCAAACCTTCGAGTAATTTGGAATGAAAAAATGAATGTCACCTTTTATTAAATTTTGAAAAGTTATTCATTTGCTTGAAAAAAATCAGTGTTTCTACAATTGTAGATTTTTTTTTTGCTCTTATCGACTTTTTTCGGCGAGTTGAAATATCAAAAAACCAAAATTTACCAGTTGTCCAGACGTTTCGAGCTACTATGGCATTCGCTCCTCTTCAGTGGACAAAATTACTGGCCATCGTCTATACTACTTTAGTTTGGTCCAAAATCTGAACAACTGGTAAGTTTTGGTTTTCGATATTAAAACTCGCCTAAAAAAAGTCGATTTAATCTGAGAGCTATCATTAGCGGCGATAAATCCAAATACAATTGCATATTTTTATGTTTCTGGTTAGAAGCCAATAAATAATTATCGACGTTTTCAGCGAATGACACTTAATCCACTTAATTTACGTTCTTTCTTAGCGACCAGTTCATCGTTGTACTTTTCTTGTTCACTTTACAATAGGGGTGTGAAATTGCAACTAATTTTCTAATACCAAAACGGATGGAGATTTTATTTGAATGACGATTGATATATATATATTTTTTTAATAATATTTCGGAGCGTGAAATTAGTTTTCAATATATGGAGCACTAGCTGATTTTAGGCCATGCTCGGCTTCAAATAAACTATAGATCAACATGTGTCGTTTGACCTTTCAAAATTTTGAAAGCTTTTATTCATCAATATTACAATATTGGCTTTGTTTGGCCATCAAGGCGTTGAAAGTTTTGCAAGTCTTTTTAAAGTCATGATTGGAATAAGGTCTTAAAGGTCTTATCATTTTCACATTATTGAAAAACTAAAGGTTATGAGGTTTTGTGTAGTGCTATATTGTGATGCCTACCGAAATGAGCTGATAATAATACTATTACATGAGAATGCAACATTGCCATCGACTAACCCCTCGCATTACATACAATCATCCCCTCGTCATCCTCGCCTTCCATCTCATCCACACCCAGTCTCGCGCCCCCCCACTCAAGAGGCAAGCGCGCGTCCTGCATCGCACCACAAGACGAGTCGCAGCATCGGATCACATGGCCAGGTAGGAACCATCGGGTTGACCGGAAACAGTTCACTTGTCCTTAGCCGGACGCACAGGTTTGCTTATAGCAATTAAAAACGCTTATTCATTTAATCTCGAAAAACATTTTAAGCCTTCATTTTTTAACAGATTTGCAACAGAGTTTTTTTTTATCTTCGAATAATAACAATGTTTTTTTTTTATATTTCCTAAGTGTTATGTGATGTAACCCAGTACCTTTAGCTTATGAACATATGCGGAAGTCCTCTTTTGAATATTATTCCACTTTTCAAGTTTGATTATCTTCCCGTAGATAATAATATTTAATTTTTAATTACTTAAAAATTTCTAGAAAAAAATCCGCTAAAACCTTGATGAAGACTTACTCTGCAACATGCAACAACTGTTATGTCATCAAAGAACCACTCAACAGAAATCACCCATTTTATATTGTTATGAAAAATGTGTTTTTTGAGTTCTATTTCTATTTTTCTATTTGGTGACACAACTATCCCATTAATTATCGTGCAGATGAAATGAGAAAATCCTTAGAAATCATTCATTTGAAATCGCAGAACTAAACGGTTCTAGTTTTCCCATAATTGTTTGGTGGAACTGACGACACTAATGAACAACAATAACTTAGAAGTTATAAATAAGCCAATGAAATTGAATGGTACTGTTGAGGTTATTTCGGACGTTCGTTTAGCAGCAACGTTTTATGATTGGCATAGCTAAAGGTAAATTAATCAATTTATTATTCGAGGTTTACATTTCGATTTTAGTTGTGCACTTACATTGTATAATCTCCAAATTGAACCTCAATTAGAAGGTAATCATAACCGTTAAGTAGTTCGATGGAACTCTAGATGATGATATAATTTTAAGTTTAGATAATAGTAATTTGTGGATTACAGGAATTTTCATATTGGATAAGCACCTACATTGTGTGATCTCCAAATTTATGAAATCCACGATACGGTTAATTATATCCGTTATAATACTCGATGGAATTCTAGAAATAATCATTTTTTATCTTAGAGAACTGCTATTCAAATTTCTTATACTCACGATCTAAATTATGATACAAAACTATGTGATTGTATATAATTTTAACTCGGAAATTCCTAACTGATTGAACAGGTGAATGACGATGCACTTTCTTGCTAATATTCAACGACTTAGTCTGTCTTCTCAACTGTCACGACGATCGCTGTTTTGCCATTGGTGTCTGATCCACAATTTGGTAGGGGCAGGGGAGCGACCAAAGAAACAGGTACAAAACCAAAAATCTCAGGTTTAATTACTAAAAAAATTCATGCGTTGAATTTGGTTGTGAGTTTTTCCATATAACTCACGTTAAATTGTGGAATCATCCGTTTTAATTTCTACACGGCTATCAAAGCGTTGAAATCGCTGTCTTCAAATTATAACTCTGAGTTTAATTTTTTTTTATCTTCCTATGAGGAATTCTAAAAATAGGGAAATAGTTGATTTCTCAAAGCTGGAACATTAGTTTTCAGTGCTCTGTACAAAAAGCTTCTCAACTAAAGAAGCCAATTCATTATGAAGATTATTTATTGCATTTATACTTCACACACTGTATATTCTTGAAGACTCCCAACGCCCCCAACAGTGGAAGGGACCACTTTGAAAACCTAGCCGATCCGTCCGCAGGGTCGCTTTATATGTATTTTTTCTAAAAGAATCAGATGACAATTCTTTATGTTTACTTTAGTTTCTTTAGTTAAAAAATATATATTTTCTTTTCATGAAAGTTTTCGAAGATGATATGAATAGTATGAATTGAACAACCAATTTTTTATTTTCTATTTTAACTATTTTCAGCGATGGTTTTGCATATGTGCTCAGAAAGGACAAGAAAATTGGGAAACTTACTCAGGATATTATTGTCTATCAGTATTCAGTTCTGTATGATGAACTAGAGAAACTTTAAGCTTATCGAAAAATTTTGGCATGAGCCTTGACTTTCCTGATGATCCTCAACCGTAGTTGCCGATCATGTGCTACACTCCAACGCATGATACGAACTTTGTGGACATTTTTCTTAGTGTTTGCATAATTTACCACCACTCAAGCACAGACATTCTTTGAATAATCAACGGGTTTGCCAGCTATCGATTTGAAAAAAAAAGAAAGGATTTTGATGGATTGTGTGTAAAATATTGCATCGCAAATATCTCAAAAACGCATTTAATTAAAAAAAAGTAAGCCCGGCAACAAAGTGCTGTTAATAATTAGTATAGTTTTGAAAAAAAAGGTTGGTTTTCAGTCATATTATTTTAAAAAAAACAGCGTTTTGCAATTTCATCCGACGTTTCGGCCTAATTTACTTCAGGGTTTAACTGTAACATTTCACATGCAGTATACAAAGCAGATTATGCTTTGACATGAAATAGCCTTTTTTTTACATTCACAAATTACAGTACAACCCTGAAGAAGGCGAAAAAAATTACGCCGAAACGTTGGACGAAACAGTAAAACACTGTTTTTCTTAAATAATTTGACTGAAAGCCAAACATTTTTTCAAAATTAACAAATAACAGTCTTAAAGTTTTATCAAAATTTTGTATGTCCGATAACTAGGAAATGGAATATTAGCAAAAGAAAGTGTCCCATTTCTAAGGCTTTGAGTTATGATCAAAAGTGATTTTTCACAAATTAGGATGAACAATTTTTTTTTTGTAAATAACTCAAATTAAGAACTAGGGAAGTGGTGGTTGGTCGCCTACAATAAGTCATAGGTATAAACTACCTCCACGACCTCTGTGCAAATTGGAAAAAAAATGAATTTTGTTTTGTAGCGTTTTCTCCGTGAAGTATGAATTGGGGCGGGTGTTAGAACTAAAAATATGACTTTACATAAAAGAAAAATACATTTCTTCAACATTAGATGAGATTCGATCCTGATTGACGAGTAACAGTTGCTATCTGCGATATTATTTCAGCTTCGAGCTCAAAAGGAAATCGAGATGATTTTTTTCACTAAGCAAGGCCAAGAAAAGCAAATGTGTATGAAAAGATTTTTCAAGACAAAAAATTTCTGCCAAGTGTACCGCCTTTCTAGGTTTTTTCATTAAAAAAAATTAAGTTCTATAATTACGGATAAAAGAATAATAATATTTAAATCCGACGTGATAAAACAGGAAGAACAGGACCGGTTTCATAACTCAGAAGCTATTATAGAATCGAATTCCATTGAGTTGTATTGGACAGATTAAACTGAAGAAATGAATCAAAAATTTAAAAAAATTGGTATAGTTGGTGGTTAAACAGGAGGTTAAGGTTGCTAGAGTTTTTTTTCCACACGTATCCGAGCCGGACAAATCTGACTATTTTATATAAAAACTTGACAAAATGCGATCATTCGATTCCAAAATTTTCGACCAAAAATCTAGCCAATATTGGTTTAATTTGGCCAAAACCAAAAAAAAAGACTAGAAAAGTTATTTTTTCATAAAAACTTATCAGCAGACATTCAATCGTGTTTTAGGCTGTTTAAAGGTGTTTTAGGTTTTTTAGGTATTTTAGAAATTATTTTTATCAAATTGCTCAAAATATTTCGTTTTGGACGCATAAATTTGTTTTTTGAATTTTGTTTTGGCAAATAAGGTGAATAAATCCAGGTCAAATTCGGGCTTTTCCCATTAAAATACAGCCAACCTAGTTGCATCGGACTTCTCCTAAATTTTTTATTCAATATCCGGGTAAAACCATATAAATCCTGGAAATATAGTCAAAAACTTGGTTGAAAATAAAAAAAGATGATGTTAAGAAGTTAAATTTGAGAATTCACGTGTGTTTTCCTCAATTTCAGTATAAATATTTTTTTCAGCCTGGTTTGCTAATGTTCTACAGCCTGATACTTAATGGAATTAGTTTAAGTCAAGGTTTTCGATTTTAAAAACAGTTCAAAAGCTTTAAAACATTCCCTTGCCAACTCAGCCTAATCTAGAAAAAGCCAACAAATCTGCTGAATAATCCTCAAATGCCTGTTTCAACTTTTTCAGGTTTTCATCTAGTTTGAGAAATATGACTGCAATTTTAAAGATATTTTGATATTTTGCCGTCTTTTAAACAAATCCAACCCATGAGGATCAAACGTTCCCGGACACATTGTTCTTAAATTTTTCCATAACCGACAATTCCTCATCCTCCCGGAGGGCACTTATCTATCCGGTAAATGTCTATTCCCAGTGCGAGCTTTTCCTTTCAGCACTTTTCTTTTATATGCAAATTGATCCCTTTTTCTCAATTCCCGAGGCCAGACCTTCCGCAGCTCGTAGGGACGTCCCAACAGGCCATAACTCCACTTTTGCGGTAATCAAAAGCAATCATAGCCGACCGAATGCTTCGGCTGCTTGCAAATAGAATAATTTCATTAGGCCCCGGAGAAATATGTTTGCCATGCCTGCGTGCGTCCTATTCGGTTCTATGTTTTGGAATGAAAAATCTCGTCTCGTCCTGTTCCGTATGGAAAATATGATCCGTTTTCCAAGAGCAACGACTCGGTTTGCCACTTTTCTGCGGTGCGCGGTGATGATTTCATTACCCGACCCTTCTGGGTTCAAAAAGTTTTTCCAAAATTTTCATTTCGACCAGGAGAAATGACACAGAGGCTGCGACGAAATAAGGATGCACCCCTTGCCTCGAATTTTACGATTCACCCTTTAAATCTTCTCAAAGTATGATCGGCCCATGAATTTCCCTCGAGAAAACTCGCTTTCATTATCATTGTGCCTGTTTTATGGATCCCTTTCCAATATTTCAGCTCACCGATAGACAGACAGTCAGACAATCGAATATTTACCGCTATTTTTGTTTTCATTACACCTCAGTTGAGAGGGCATTTGCCCTTTTCCATATTCCAAGCTAGAGTGCCAGCCAACTTTTTCCCTTTAAACGGTTTTTCCGGAGTCCATAAGTCTATCCCGGATTCAAAGGGTTCCAAAACTTCGAGATTAATCATATTTCGTTCCAAGGCAAGATAATTCGTTCCGTATCCTACGGGTGAGTCATTAATTTAATAATATCATCCCTGGCTGCCAGACTATACTGATGTTTGAAATACCCAAAGAAAAAGCCTGAATAGAAGACAATTCATAAAGTTTTCCTTGACAATTTTTTTGGTCAGATGATTCATTTCAACATTTTAGGATTATTTTTAGTTTTTGAATAAATAAAAAGCTTTTATGTAACTGTATTAAATATCTACCTGTCTTATTTATTATTCAAAATTTGGCAACATGGATTCAAATAAACAACCTCTATCCTGCCATGTGGCTGAATCGTATCCCTTCGAGTTTTTTTTGCCTCCAGTAAAACTAACTCCGTCGAGATCAGCAAGTCATCATAATGAAGCGAAAATATGAACCTTGGTTCTTTTCCAGCAGTACTAGAAGGTATGGTTGAAGAAAAAAAGTTTTCATTTTGGGTATCAAGCGACAGCAGCCGGCCATTTTCATTGGTAGTTAACTCAGAAAAAATAGTGGTAAAAGCTTTTAGAAAACTATCTACACGACGGACGCTGACAGATCCTATAATCGACTTGCTGGGTTGGAACCCTTCATCGCTGGAACTAACTTCATCTTTGAATATGGTTCGACAAACTTTTGGCACCGAGGGTATCGATTCTAGCTTTTTCTGTAGATGGGTATTATGATCATTATGGGGTGCTAAGGCATTAAATGGAGGGCAATTGTAAGTTTAGGTTTAGAGTTTTTTTTTCTCCCGTTCAATCCTTTGCTTCCGAGGTGCTATGGAAGGGTGTCGAAAGGGATGGTTTCGTTTTATTGGTTTAATTTTGTTTCTGCGAGTGAGTTATGAGATAATAATGAGAGTGAACTTTTTGGCCTCACCACAACTGGCTTAGGAGCTTAGTGTGATGAAGTTTCAGGAAAATCCATGTCCCTAGACAAAATTGTGCGCCTTTGCAAATGGTGAAAAAACTCGCATTTTCCAAGATGCAGAGAATCCAAGAGTTAAGAGTTTTGACTAATTTTTGAGCGATGTGACCAATTTTTAATTATGTTTTGTTTTTCGAATAGCTTTTAAAAAAAGTAATTAAAAAAATAGATTTAAAAAACAACCAAAGAAAACTACAATTTTTTTTTCAAATCATAGGTTTTCATCCAATGCAATAACTTTCCAGAAAAGCACGAGTAGCTTTGACATCTGAAAAAAAAAAATACCGAGCTTTCCTTTTTATAAATTTTACTCAATTCTGCAAAAAAACAGTATTTAAACGAAAATAATCGTAATTTAAGAGTACTTTACTGCCCCTATTCGCATAACAGTCCCATACTGTTAGCGTTTCCTATCCATATGTGACTGTTATGCCAATAGGAGCAGTTTAGTCAAAAGTAATCTTTGAAATTCCTCCAAGTTTAAGTCGTTTTGCAGTCTTCAACAAAGCTTTTCAACTTCAATTGCTTCTAAAAAAATCATTTTCGTATCCGGCAGATTTTCCTTCTTATAAAGACAAGACACGAATGCCACAAGGATGGTAAACTGTCATGAATAAAACCTTAAAAATTCTTTTAAAGGCAGCTTGTGCAATTCAAAACGTCCCTCGATGAAAACCATTAAACATCCATCCGTCGCAACACTCATGTCCACAGATAATCATATGGCTTATGCATCATAAGTTTTAAGGTTGATGGGACATCACGCTGACGTAGTTAGAAAATATATTTGTTCCTTTAATAGTTTTTAATTCACCTGAAACATGCGTTTTTACCTTTAACATGCAACAGAAATGTTTGTTAATAAAAAAAATTAACGGAAACATTCAACAATCTATGTTTTATGTTATCAAAGACTATACATATTTTACAACTTATCTGTCCGCAAAGCTGATCTAAGAAAAAATCTATGGAGCTGCATACGTTAAGGGGTAAAAATTATCAAAAAAAATCTGCTATCTGAAATATAAGAACAAATGGATGGATGAAAATTAAACTTAAAAAATGTGTGGTGCGAAATGATCATATTCCATTGTGAGATTACAAGACGTCACTTTGATAAACGTTTTGTTGCATTTCACGTAAGATAACTAACTGAATAATAAAAACATTAATTAAAAAATATTGGGCGATTTTCCAGAAAATATTACTCCCCTAACAGTGTTTATAAAGAGCAATGAAACCAATATGAAGTTTGAAGGTCATATCATTAAGCCAATCCTTCCAACAAGATAAAGTTTTTTTCGGTATAGAAAAACGTTATACTTTTAACATCTACTGTTTGATTTTTCAAATTTTTTATGAGAGTCAAAAACAGACGCAGTCCTTGAGCAAAAAAAGTACTTTTATATAGGGTTAGTGAAAAACGTTCATTTTATAAAAGTGATAGATCAAAAAGTTGCTAATTACCACCCATTTTCCTAAAATTTGAGCTCATTGAACTGAAGTTGAGGTTTAAAAAATAATATTAATAATATTTCGTTTACCAGGAAATAAAACAACACTTAAAAAAACTTGTCAACTATCAGCTTCTTCATATCAGTGCAAGGTAAGCATAAAGAAATTTCAATGATTATCATTTTGCAACTAAACGTTTGAAAATCAAACATTCAAGATAAGTTTTAAATTATAACTGCGATAAACTTGTTATATTTTTCAGAATAGTTATTCGAAATTATTGCGTTGATATAGTCAATCCTGAAATTCATTACTCATTGGGAATTGTTGTGCAATTATTTCTAAATCTCAATTAGGTTCTGAAGTAAAATATTTTTATTTTGACTGAAACGTAGGAACTGAAATTTCAATCATTTGTTAAGAATAAAACAAATTTTCAACAAATAGGGTGCGAATAAAAAGAAAAATTATTTCCATTTTTTTAACCATTTTTTAGAATGAATCAAAAATTATAAAATGAAGGAATAATCCCAAGAAACATAAGCTGTTTCTTGCTTTTCAGAACCTTCTTAAGACTTAAATTTGGCCTTATAGGGAGCAATAACATTGTTACTTGGGATTGGTTTATGATTAAAATTTTCTTTTTACAGTAAAAATAGCGATAACCATTCAAATGTTGAAAATTGTACGGTTTTATTCGGAGTTGCCCAAATATTTAATATAAAATTTGGGAAAAGTGCGGTTGTCCGTATTACATTGAAAAAGCCTGCATTTTGACCAGGTTTATTGTTATTTTCATACTGAAATCAAACTTAAATAAAATTGTGTTGTAAAATATTCTTATTTATGCAACTAAAACGAATTTTTTAAGCAAGTTTCATAGAACTAACCATGAAAGGTTTTTTGAAAGCCTTGAATGCGATTTGAAATCTGCTTATAAATTTTGATGAAATTTTTTTTACAAGTTTTTTTTTCTTGATAAATGATAAGTAATTCCTAGGTTCTGACCAAATTTGCCGGATATTGCCGGATTATGGACGACAATTTTGAAATCAACTGCCCGGATTGGTCTGACCCAGATACGTGCTGAAAAAATTCTGGCAACCTTAAGATAACTTCTCAACAATAAATTTTATTAACCAACAAATCTCACTAAAACAAATTTCAAAAATTCAGATTTGGTTTTAATTTACTAATACAGCCAATAAGAAAAGTCATCACATAACAAGAATTATTAAAGTGTTCATAATTACCCCAGACTAAGGGGTAATTATGAACAGACTGTTAACGCCTACGTGCCGCAACTTAAA
The DNA here is from genome assembly GCF_029784155.1 of Uranotaenia lowii. Taxonomy (NCBI): domain Eukaryota; kingdom Metazoa; phylum Arthropoda; class Insecta; order Diptera; family Culicidae; genus Uranotaenia; species Uranotaenia lowii. The sequence goes on from NC_073692.1 coordinate 422,776,970, forward strand.
TATTTGAAAAAAAAAATTAGATGGAAACCAGTTATTTCAGCTGTTGATTTAAAAAACTGAGTAATTTGGTTCATTTTAACCCCACTTGATACTACACCAGAAAAATAAATCCCTGGAATAAGCTAATTTTCACAAGATACTTTGTTTAAGAAAAGGTAAAAAATTTTAATCATCCTATTCTGAAGATATTAAAAAATGCAATGAAGACTGCATAAAAATATGTCTATGTTTGAAAAAAAAAACCAAACAATAACATTTTGAAACACTGATAACGAAAAACATCCTCATTCAATATATTGTTGTAAATGTTAGTCTCCAGAAAAATACAGCTAGAAAAAGTATGGGAAAATGAAGAGAATCCAAAAAAAAAACGAAATAATCAAGCTTTTCAGACGAGATCTTTTAGGTCCGGCTAATTTTATTCAAGTTTAACGAGGATATTTTAACAAGTTCTCTTACCTACTTCCAGGTCACCCTGTTTCTAAACTAGGACCCTGATGGGCTAGCTTTAATAATTCAAATTTTCAAACGTGTTTTTAAAAGTAAGAGCTGACTTTAAGTGTTTAAGAAATGAAAGGCTGCCCTTCGATTTCTTAAACACTTCTAAAAGGATAAGCACCTGAGCTCCGCACAAATACTTGTACATATAATGTCCTCCCTATTTTATTAGCATAAGCCACTTCCAAAAGGTGATCTTAAAATTTCAACTTATGATCTTACGATCGTAACTAATAGATATGGCAGTCGAACTGTTGAAAAAATATTGAAAATTTGTTTGTCAGCTTGCTTGTATGATAATCTCTCATAATACCGTCACGATAGTTACCATAGAATCCTCAGAATTTTTCTTATTTTCATAATAAACAAGAGGAAGCGTAAGGGAAATGCATGAAGTAACCATGAAAAATCGGGCTGGCAGATTTTATGAGGTTTTTAGTCATAATGAAATTCATTATATTTTTCTCATCGGAAATAAAAAAAAAATTCTGATGGAGCATTTTGGCTGAAGGAATTGAGTACAAGCGGTGCCAAAAATACGATATGATTCTTTACTAAAGGGTGTTCGGTTAAAAAAGTGGTCAACTTAAATTCGCCGTATTGTTACTAATCATTCATATAAAATAAAAACGAATACCCCTCATTTTGAAGGTGTAAGTGTGCTTTAATTTGGAAGTTAACATGAAACATGAACCGTCATCAGAATAGTAAAAGTGTTCGGGGAAGGTTTGTCGAAACTAGGAAGCCTGGATCGAGGAGAACCGAAAGTCGGGCTCAGCAATGATGAACAGAAGAATGGCTTGCGCTTTCAAGCACAACCTCAACCTATCCGTTCGAGATGTCGTGAATGAAGCTTGAAAACGATTGGACTGTCAACTTATAAGATGGTAGTGACTTCAAATCGCAACGATAAGAAAATCCTTTTGGGCAAAACAAGATCTCGGAAGCTGTATACGACATTGTTGACGGAGTTTGATTGCGTAGTAATGGACGACGAAAACTACGCCTAGGCAGACTTCAGACAGCTTCCTGGACAAGAAAGGGAAAGGTATAGTGGTGTGCCTCTAAGAACATTCTGGTGGTACCCAAGGATAAGATCCTGGACTAGGTCAACCGGAATCGTAATTGAGCATTTTCTGTGTTTTATACACATTGAACTTCAAAATGAAAGATACTTTTTAAAGAAATTTTTAAATAAACAAATACTCGATTTACACGCAATTTAGTTTGACCACTTTTTGATCCGAACACCCTTTCATGAAGAAAAGTAAGCAATAATACGAAGGGTTAACACGTATAATAGAACTAAACTCTCCCACTGCCACTCTCTCCCACACCAAAAAGCTCAAATGAGCCCCCTGGTAATGGACACTTCAGTTCTCAGCATGTCTGGCAGCAATCAGGTTAAATTTAAAATAAAAAAAAAACGCAGCAAAAACACAAAATTTACGCATGCTGAGAACACAATACTTCTCGACTGCTTTTGATAATCTCAATTTCTTCTTTTCGATATAATCTAAAACATAACAAATACGGCTAAAATGTAAAACAATATACTAAGTCCACTACTTTTCTGGTCTTTGAACACACTTATATTTGAAATAATGGATAGATCGGATAATCTTATTATACGTCCATTTTTTCAAATTCATTGAGCCGTTTATCCGAAAGACACCTTTTTATAGCCTAACCCTTGTAACATTTTAGTTTAATTACGCTGGATGAAATTTTGATATGTTTTGCAAATTGTATACTTTCTTTATAAAAAACCGTTTTATTCCAAAACATAATAATCTAATCTAATACTTTAATCTAGTCGCTTTTCTAGGAAAGGGGTTAATTAAACCGATCATCGTTAATTACAAAATAGATCCCGGAAAGCAATGAACCGATTTAGCGATTTTGATTAACCAAGGTACCGAGAATCGTTTCGCACATCACATTCTGCTTTGCATGTGTCAATCAGAGGAAACTGGCAAATTTCAATAAGTCTCGTGAAATAAAATCGAGAAGCTAGAAACCGACGAGGTGCTGTTAATTTAATCATTTGATTTGCGTAACGAATTGGATTATATCTGCTCGGCTCGGAAATTCGCTTGCATTTGGAATTTTTTTCCCCAGTATAGATGCTGGAAAATAGCAAGGGAAAGGTAGAAAAAAATGTGTCCCTCGATTGATTCCTGTAGGCTAATGGAGACGAAATAAATTGCGGCATCAATGGCTGAAAAATCCACTTTTCCGTTGTATGTTCTCATGGACCACCTGAAAGTTCTAAAAATGAAAAAAAAACTGCATAAAAACAGCTGGGACATAGACAAATAGGGTTGTCCCATGCAGGACAAACTTTTTCGTATGCAATCCGTGGAGCGCCAACTAACTGACTGGAAATAGAATTGATGCCACCATTTTTACCATATGTACAACACACTAACGAAGGAAAAATTAGGAATGGTTTTGCGAGGGTGGTTGGGAGCCAAATAAACCCAATCTAGTGCATCAACAGCAACAAAAGTAAACTGGACCATAAAACTGGCAGTCAGCATTGGTAATTTATGTTTCGACGAATAAAAAGTACGAAAACATTTTTGTTTTTACTTTTGCTTCGCTGTTTGTGATATTTCATTGTTGCATCATAAATTAAATGCAAACATGCGATCGGAGCTTTCGGGTAAAATTGTAGGTTTGGTTCGAGATTTGGTTGCTCAGGTTGCATTTCTCCCCGGGCTTCGATGGAAAATTTGTAACTTTTTTGTCACAAAGTTTTACAGCCATTAAACGGTGCAACAACTGATTTTTGCCCCTAAGTTTTTGTGCGGTTTCCCACTGCAGAGATTTAGCAGTAAAAGTGCAATTCTTTAAGCGCAGTTTTAAAAATAAATCATGCAACTTTTTTACTCTTTGATCTATGTCATTTATTGAGTAACAATTAATCTGCTGGGTTTATGAGGAAACTAATCGCTGTGAAAACAGTTTCAGGCCAAGTATTTTATATCTAGCTCTTTGCTTTGAGTCTATCAGTTGAGTTTATTTAATGCTTTGTAAAAATTGGTTAGTATTACGTTTTAACTTTTTTAAAAGAAGATCTTTATCGTTATTGTTTAAAAACTAGGAGTTGAGAACTTTTGCATCACACGGAACATGGATCAACTATATATACTTCGTGTTATTTCTAACGTTTTGAATATTGAGAAATGTTTACTGAAATTTTGAAAAACTTATTCAAATTATACCTGCATCGCCTATTTTAAATGAATAATTGTGGTAGGGGAGATAAGAGCATCAAGAGCACCCGGGGCATAATAAGCGCTCCACTTTTTACAAAAGTACGTATTTTCTTAAACAAATTTCCATGAGGATTAGTTTCGTACTTCCTATAGTATTAATTTTTCTGCAAAAAAGAAATCTCCTTATCATTTTTACAGAAATATTTAAGAAAAACCAACTCGGTTTTCAAGTGACGAAAATATTATAATTTTTGACACCGGAAAAAAAGCTTTTATGATCGTTAAACCATCTTAATCTTTAATGTACGTACTGCAACATGATGAACCAACATTAAATTTTTGGTTTTTCACTATAATCATTTTTAAAACACGTTTTTACTTTAAATTGATGACTCGGGGCGAACAGAGCACAATTATTCGGGGCACAATGAGCGTTTTCTGCCGTAGCATCTAGCAGCAAATTCAAGTGAATGATAGAGCTACAGCTTGCCTAGTTTACATCTGACGATTTGGCCTATTGATAAGATGTCGGAAAGGTAATCAGTAGGCTCGAGTTCGATGCCTGTTCCAGGAGATTTTTTTTTATTTACCATTAATGATCGATTATTTTGATTGTTGCATTTCTTGACTAGTAGCTTCTTGGCGAGTGATGCAAAGCACCAACAATATAATGTATGAGCATGTGTGAATAGTTTGTATTCTACAAAAAGTCATACATTATTTGAGTATTGCTTTGTTTGATGGTTCTACGCCTCACCGTTTAGTGTAAAATGCATCGATCATGAATGGTAAATTTAAAATAAATTACCTCGAACAGGTATCAAACTAGAGCCTACTGATTACCTTCCAGACATTTAACCAATAGGCCGAATCGTCAGACGAAACAAGTCAAGCTGTAGCTCTATTAATCAGTTGACTTTATCGAGTGAAATTCGCTGCTAGATTCCACTGCAGAAAACGCTAAACGTGCCCCGATTAATGTTTCTTGTACTTATCTACCTTTGCAAGTACGATTCAGTTAGGAAACAGACTTTTTTATTTTCTGAACAAATAAGAACAGTGTAAGTCATGTCAAAATGAGGGGTGTTCAGGTTTTTTTTATAAAAATGATTAGAAACAATACGGCCCTTTATTTGCCCTATATTTGAATAATGTCAAATAGTTTTTATGGCCTTTTAGGTGAATAGGTATTATGTGTTTTGGTTAGAAAATTTCAAGATTTTAATAGTCATAGTTAAATAGAAGAAGTTCATCAATACAGTTGATCCGTGCTTGACCAATAGTTAAGTATGTGTGTACGTCTCGGTGGTCGAGTGGTTAGCGTGGCAAGACGGTAATCTCCGATCCACTGATGGCATGGGTTCGATTCCCTTCTCGGTACTGGGTGTTAAATGTTAATCTTAAGTTGTCCACGTCATTTATTCAGTCTGTAAAGCCTAGCCAATTTAGACGGTGTATGTCTTTAAAAAAAAAAAAATGTATTTTAAAAGCTCAACTTTCTCATTTTCAAAACCTCAAATTTTCTATTCATTTACGACTTTTCAAATCTTTAATTGTTCTCACTTTAAGAACATATCGAGCAACGATAAGGCAGAAATATTTACTAAAGAAAACAAAAAATCATCTTTAAACCATTCGAACTATGCCTACACCCAAAGTTCAGCCTCTGTGCCAATGGCGTGTAGTCAATTTCATAGCATCATTGGTACAAGAAGATAACGCGACCGGCACTGATTCGATTTGCGCCCACCGGCATTAACCTCCCAGCGCAACCGAATTGCGTATGTCTGAATGAAACAAAATAAAAACGTTTTCGCGTCCCTCCCCATCGCATCACAAGCCGAAGAAGGATGGAAATAAATACCGGCCAACACCAGGCAGCCAGCGAACCGAGCACTGTGCGTGTGAATGTAGCAAAAGCAACAACAAAAACATCCTTCTAATTCAATCAACCGGCAAACACGGCTAAGCTGTGCGTGTGTATGTAGCAAAAGCAACAACAAAAACATTCCTTCAATTTACCGGCAAACAACACCGGCCAAGCTGCCCGGCTTTAGCAGCTGTGTATATGTAGCGTGTGTATGTAATAGCAGGCAGTAAGCAAAGCACAGTTCTCATTCAATGGGTTTCCCGTTCCTTCACTCCCGTTCCCTTTCCCGTTTCCATCGCAAGACAAAGGAATGCATTGAAAGGAGGCCAAACGCCGGGAAGCCGCCGTTGTACGTTTTTTGTGATTGATCGGTAACAGAAAGCCTATGACAAATATACCTCGTCCTGCATGAAGCTCGAATAGTACACTGGTTAGAATGTCGGACTGGCAAGACAATACAATTGGTGATGTGAGTTCGATTCTCACTACAGCGCTGTGGTTTATATTTTTATTTTCTTGTTTCTGGGATGAATTATCCAATAGGAACGAAATCCCATAAAATGTTTTTCTTGTTTCGCTTGAATGTAGTGGTCATCATTTTGGTTGGGAGCCGAGTCCTTATGCCAGTTACGGTTTTTCAAACATACCGTCTTCGGCACAGTGCACATTTCAGAGCATTATCGGCACAGAGATTTGCTAAAAAGGCATTGGATTTTTGCAACCTCTTCTATGGGTGTACAAAACACCATTCATAGCTTCTTAAGACCCACCTCTGTCTGAAAACAAGTTAATTCAGTTCTAACTTATACTTTCTTCTGTCATCGAGAGCTTCGTTTTGCTTCTCGATCGACCTTGCATCATTGCATCATCATTTTTCATTCCGAGAGACCACATGCAAACATGCCACAACGTTGAATACCGTAAACTTCACCCCACTCAGAGACCGGTAGCCTATAACTATTTAGTGTGGAATCTTAGACCCAGACAGGATGAACGGAAAAAAGCAATCGATCATAAAATTCTCACTCTTCGCTGTGGCAAAATAGTGCGGAGTCGACTGGAGGAAAGAAGCTCTGTGAGTTTTCCAGCCCTGTTTTCAAAGCAGAAAAGTCAATCGTGTCATATTGCACTACGGCATGTTTCTGGTTGGTGGGAGGAACTGCCAAAAAAACAGAACCAACCCATAACGTTCATACGTGTAGAAACTGGCACTCACTGCTGCCGATGGCGTTATCCCTTCGATGAGCAATAGCTAAATCCATTTTCCGAACGCTATTAGAAAACTGTGGCAGCAAACCAACTGAAGGAGATCGAGAGGATTTACTTTAAATCTACCAGCTAGCAGTAGCAACGATATGGGGGAGACAACATCTCGACGATGCAAGATAGAAGGAAAAAAAGCCAATAAAGTGTTCCTTGTACCAACACGTGTTCCCACTGACGGAAACGTAATATCTTCGCTTTTTGGTCTGGCTTCGGGAAGCGTCATCTTTTTGCGGAAGTCAGACGGATAGTTGAATTTCTTTAAATCGAACTTTTACTGTGGTGTCTATACGATTTTTAAGGAACACAATTTCTGAAAACAGTTTTTTACCACCTTTTTCTCCCCAACAAATTTTTAGATTTTTTGGTTAAGTGTTTAAAATTGAGACAAAAGTAATTATTAAGGAGGCTCTTCTACTCTCAGTCATTCAACTGTACCCTGTAATGGAGAGTGATTTCCTCAAATTGGTAACCGCATCAAATTGCAGTCGCCTGTCAATGGCGGTGGGATGGGTGTTGTTTTTTGTCCAGTTGAGGCGCCCCTCGATAGTTCCTTCATACATATTTGCTAGCCCATATCACGCACATCGTTTTTGGCATCGGGATCGATCCGGGAAGATTGATGATTAATTGAGCGATTCTTGGCCGTCGTTCTGTCGGTCATTTGGTTGGATGGCGGTGATGCTGTGAATGTTTGGACCTGACGACAAGATGTCAAACCCCCACCCTGTAAACATGTAATGTCAAAATTTTCCCCTAACTATGATTTTTTGGATGGATGGTAGTTTTTGATTTTTGTGAATATGGTAGGAAAAATGAAAAAATATGTTCTAAAAAGAACTCCACTTTTGGAAAATAAAAAAGCTAGCAGTGTAGTGCACAATGAATAAAATAATCATTTGTCTGTCATACTTGGATGTATTGTTTTTGAAAAATCGTTCCACAAATATCTGAGATATTTTTACTTAAACGAAAAGCCATTTTTTGTTTGTTAATGATTTAAGAGGGAGTAGAGTCTAACACTTTCAAAAAATCGTTTTTTTTTAATTTTTTATTTTCTTATTGTAAAACATTTCAAGAATGTTGTGTCAAATTTTCAAGTCAATCGAAGCAAAACTGTAGAAATTACAGGCCTTTATCTCCTCTTATCTAATACTGCAAGAGAGAGAGAGAGCAGAAACTTCAAACGCGTTTTTCTCGAAAGCACATTTTTAAAGTCCGTAGACATCGCCATTTGAAAACTTCTTCACCGATTCTTTTCAAATATGGAACATATTTTCTACATATAAAATACCAGACCCCAAAAATTTTCTTTTTTAATTTTTTTACTTTGTGGAGATTTTGCAGATAAAAAATGGCGGATTTTTTTGTGAAAAATCGTAGTTTTTTCTTCAAAGAGCCACAAAAATTTCATTAAAAAAATTTTAATTTAAATAAAATCATTGGGGTCCAGAAAAACGTCTATTAAAAATATTTTGCTCTGATTTTTTGACTTCAGATGATTCTGTGCTGAGATACAGTGTCCACCGCAAATCCTGTTTTTTAAAAGGCATCCTCGAAAGTGCTCCGTCACCGGCTCATTTTTCAATATTTTTCTACGAAAAAATTACTCAATGTTCTTTTAACAATGCTTTGTATAGGGCAAAAAATTTGAATACATTTGTTAGAACGATAGCTCTAAAAAAAATTAGTGAAAATGGTGTTTTTTGACCCGTTAGACCCTACTCCCCCCTTAAAGATTTTTTCAGCTGTAATTTTTGACAACTGACAGTCGCCATTAGTATGGAATGTCAGATTAACATGTTTTGGAACATCTAAGTAAAAAGCTACTAAAAAGAATTATTATTTTGGATTATATGCTTAATAACAAATTATTTGAAATAACAATGATATATAACGCTTAGCCACAAATTTTCAATAGTAAATGTTTTTTGCAAGTGTTTATCATCACAAAATATACTAGAAGACTGAGTCGGTTTGGGGGCATTATTGAATTACTTAACCCTGCAGCCTTTAAAGCTTCGTTTTGGTTCAAAACTTATCCATGAGTTTTTGCAGAATTTTCTTGTAACATTTGCATGAGTAAATTTTAGTTTTTAGGATTTAATGGGAAAATGTATTTGTTTTGATCCGGAAAATCAACATCATGTTTGTTACTTCTGTGGCGTCGAGTCTGCTTACAGGTTATGTAACAATTTATAATTTTTTTATAGGAAAATTTTCGCATAATAACTTTGTCTTACTCTCAACAACCCAACAGTTGACCCTCTCCTTTCCATGGTAGCACAGGTGATCCACAACCTTCTTTTCAGGATAGGTTTCTCAACTACCAAAATAACCACTGGTTTGAAAAAAATATTGAAGGTATTGGAGTTTTTTTTTAAATGTAGCATTCTGTTTTTTTGCTGGCGCAAAGTGTCATGCCAGCCATTGTTAAAGCAAAAATAAAAAATTCAAAAATTTTAATAGTTTGACCTTTGAGGGATATAAATATTTGAGATACATTATTCTAAATACGATCGCTTTAGTTTGTGATCAATGATGTGATGGAAATCCATGTATTTATGCCGTTATTGGTTATTTATTATTTGCACCCTATGTTTTGTTATCTTCCCAATGCACAGTGGTTTAAAACTCGAAAAATGTGATCATGGGCTTTTTCAAGGCTTAAATTCCATAATGGCTGTATAGTTTGTATTACAATGTTTCATCATTTTAAAATGCGCATATTTTATTGTAAATATTTTCCTGAACAGTTAACCTATAAGTGAGATAATTTTTCTATTTTTCGTATTTATCATTTTATAACTATGATGTCTTCGAAAATGTTGTAGATCATTTTATATTAAAAACTTTGTTGAAGATTTCATAGCTTTATTTTTGAAACAACATGTTTTTAAGACATTTTTTCAAAATCTAACCTCAAAAAACGAAAAAATCGTTTAACTTTTTCCAAGCGAGGTTTTGAGACTAACTTTGTATGAGAGAGTTGTGGCAATTCTAAAATTACACAACTTCATTAAAGATGTTAAGTCCCTTTTTTGAAGTTTAATCGGACTTTTCAGGTGATTTCTTTTAAAAATTGCATGATTTTATTGTTCAATATCTCTAAAAGTTTCAAACCAACCAAAACAAATATAGAAACATTAGAGAAGGCAATTTTTCAACTTTCATGGGCATATAGTTTCATTTGTATGCATGAGGTTTTATTACCAAAATAACTGAAAGATGCCAGTTTTAAAGTTTTGGTATAGCCGATTCAACAATTCCTCGATCAGCCAACTATGTCACATTCGTGTTGAAGTGAGAACTTTTATAAGTGTGTGAAAAATATACTGAAATTTGTCAACCTATCATTTTTCATTTAAGTTATTTTAGTAGTAAAACCGCATGCACACAAATGACACTGTATGTCCATGAAGGTTGAAAGATTGCCCTTTCTAATGTTTATATTTTTGTGTTGGAACGCTTGCAACTGTCAGAGATATTGAGCAATAAAATCAAGCAATTTTAAAAGAAATCTCCAAAAAGTACCATTAAACTTCAAATAGTGACTTGATACCTTCAATGAAGTTGTGTAGTTTTACAATTGTCACAACATTCTCATACAAAGTTGGTCTCAAAACTCACTTCGAAAAAAGTTAATAGAATTTTTCTTTTTTTGAGGTTAGTTTTGGAAAAAAATTTCTTAAACACATTTTAGGCTGGAACAAACATCAATTTCTTCTTTTGTCACCCCCCCCCACCCCTTCGAAATTTCCAAAATCCCGAAGGGGGGAAAAATAAAGCTTGAAGTATTTTAAGTAAATTTCAAATATTCGAAAGATTACAAGACCAAATTTAGGAAGATGGAACTTAATTCACATTTTGTATTCTTGATTTTATTGAATTTTTCGATAAAAAAAAATACTTGATATATAGGTTTTATGCAATGATATAATATGCAATTTGGTTACATACAAGCTTTCGTGCAATTTATTCAAATTTATTTGTTTTTCGTGTTATTTTTTATTGTCCCCCCCCTCGCGATGTTCCAACTCCGATTGACAAAAGAAGAATTTAAAATTAGTTCCGGCCTTATTGCAAAAGTTAGAGCTTTGACGTTTCAACAAAGTTTTTTTTTTTTTTTGAATGAAGTTTTTTTTTTTTTTTAAATATGTCTTTATTTGTACCAATTCATCATTACATTTATATTACATTATTACATTAAATTAGGTGTTCAGTTCAATGATGAACTGTCCAGAGCCCTATAGTTTATTAATCACTATAATTTATTTATTTGCATTAATTTTGCTGAGTGCAATCAAGTATTTTTATGTAGGAGAACATCCTGTAATGTCAAAAAATATTTTAAACTTACTACTAAAAACTAAGACTATCCTATATTAAAACTAATTATAGAGAGAACGAATCTCTGCGATGGAAGACTGCATCGATTTGCCTCTGAAGTTGGAGATGATTTTGTTGGCCATCTCTTCGATCGATTCAATGCCCGCAATCCGATGAAGATCTTCGGTGCTGTGCCAAGGTGGAAGCCGCAAAATCATTTTCAGAACCTTGTTCTGAATCCTCTGGATGGCTTTTTTCCTCGTCGCGCAGCAGCTAGACCAAATCGGAACTGCATACATTATCGCTGGTCGGAATACCTGTTTGTAGATTAACATCTTATTTCGCAGACACAACCTGGATTTCCTGTTGATGAGAGAATAAAGAGATTTAGTATATTTATTACACTTAGATTGAATATCTTCAATGTGATTTTTAAAAGTAAGATTCCGATCAAGTGTAAGTCCCAGGTACTTCACGTGATCAGACCATTCTAATGAAACCCCATTAAAAGTTATGGAATGATTTTCATTAGGTTTTAAAAATTGAGCTCTTGGCTTATGGGGAAATAAAATAAGTTGAGTTTTGGAAGCGTTAGGAGAAATTTTCCACATTTTCAAGTAATTCAAAAAGGAATTTAAATTTTGTTGCAATCTACTGCGTACCACCCGTAAATTTCGACCTTTGGCTGAAAGCAAAGTATCATCAGCAAATAATCTTCTACCTTTTCCTTCTGGTACATCAGGAAGATCAGAAGTAAAAATATTGTATAAGATTGGCCCAAGTATACTACCCTGAGGGACACCAGCTCTAATGGGTGTCCTTTCAGAGCATGAATTTTGATAGCTTACTTGTAAGGTTCGGCTAGTCAAATAATTTTGAATAATTTTGGTGAGATATACAGGAAAATCAAATCGAGCTAATTTAGCTACTAAACCTTTGTGCCAAACACTGTCAAAAGCTTTTTCAATATCAAGAAGAGCAACACCAGTTGAATATCCTTCAGATTTGCTAGCGTTAATCATATTAGTTACACTCAAAAGTTGATGTGTAGTAGAATGTCCATGACGAAAACCAAATTGTTCATCAGGAAAAATAGAATTCTGATTAATGTGAATCATCATTCTATTCAAAATAACTCTCTCAAATAGTTTACTTAAAGATGGAAGCAAACTAATTGGTCGATAACTTGAAGGCTCTGAAGCACTTTTTCCAGGTTTCAAAATTGGAGTTACTTTGGCATTTTTCCATTTATTTGGAAAATAAGCCAAGTGAAAACATTTATTGAAGATTTTAACTAAAAAATTTAAAGTGCTTTCAGGCAACTTTTTAATAAGAATATAGAAAATCCCATCTTCCCCTGGGGCTTTCATATTTTTTAATTTTTTGCAAATCAATTTAAGTTCATCAATATTTGTCTCATGAGAACTTTCAAATACATTTTGTTTAGAAAGAATATCATCAAATTCAAGGGAAATTTGAGCATCAATTGGACTTACAACGTTTAAATTAAAATCATGAGCAGACTCCAATTGTTGGGCTAATTTTTGAGCTTTTTCTGCATTCGTTAAAAGAAGTTTATCCCCGTCTTTCAAAGTAGGAATTGGCTTCTGGGGCTTTTTTAGAATTTTAGTTAATTTCCAAAAAGGCTTTGAGTAGGGTTTTATGTCCTCTACTGCTTTGGCAAAGTGTTCATTACGAATGAAATTTAAACGACGTTTGATCTCTTTTTGAAGGTCGCAATAAATAAATTTCAAATAAGGATCCCTAGTACGTTGATATTGGCGTCGACGAATGTTTTTCAGTCGTATCAAAAACTGAAGATCATCATCAATTAAAGGTTGATTAAATTTATGTTTAACTTTAGGTATTGAAGCGGCTTTAGCATTGACTATTGAAATTGTCAAATTTTCTACAGCCAAATCAATATCTTCTATTGAATGAAGTGGAACGTTTACATTCAAATTACGTTCAATAAAATTCATATATCGCTCCCAGTTAGCCTTTTGAAAATTAAAAGCTGATTTTAAAGGGTTTTCAATGGGACTTTGGGATAAAGAAAATGTTACTGGAAGGTGGTCTGAATCGAGGTCCGCATGAGTAACTAATTGACTACAATGCTCGCCTAAATCCGTTAGAACCAAATCAATTGTGGAGGGATTTCTAATTGAAGAAAAACAAGTATGCCCATTAGGATATTCAACAGTATAATAACCTGCAGAGCAGTCGTTAAATAAAATATTCCCATTTGAATTTGATGAAATATTATTCCAAGATCGGTGTTTTGCATTAAAGTCACCAATAATAAAAAATTTAGATTTATTTCTGGTGAGTTTTTGTAAATCTCCCTTCAAAAAATTTTTCTGTTCACCGCTGCATTGGAAAGGCAAATATGCGGCAACAATTATAATTTTCCCCATAGAAGTTTCTAATTCAATTCCAATTGTTTCTAAGACTTTTGTATTGAAAGAAGGAAGAAGTCTAAATTTGAGACGACTATTGATGACAATAGCTACACCCCCACCTTGTCGATCAAGTCGATCATTTCGTAAAATTTTAAAGAAAGCATTGCTTTTCAAGTTATTGTCTGGCTTTAAAAAAGTTTCAGTGATGGCAGCAATATGTATGTTTTGAGTTTTCAAAAATAAAAAGAATTCATCTTGGTTAGCCAGCAAAGATCTAGCGTTCCAATTCATAATATTTAAACATCTATTTGGATCCATGAGGGAATCGCAAAGTCATAATAATTTTGTTAGCATAATTAAAAGAAGTTTGGAAAGCTTCAAACATTGAATTTGCTTTCAACATAAGTTGCATCATTTCCATTGAATTTTGATGCAAAAATTTTAATTTTTCCTCAGTAATCTCACCCAAATCAACAAAATTGTTAGGATCAGAAAAGGAAGGAGAAGTACAAGTATTTGAATTTCGGGGATTTTCCCAAGCCTTCGCATGAACGTTGAGACTTGGTTTTTTCCCATTTTTATTAGTTAAACCTGAAGAAGGCAACCCATTTTCAACCACCTCTGAGAACGATAAACAACGAGTCTGTGGCGCAGAATCAGCCCAGGTAACATTAAAATCACTTCGGGTATTACCCAGCCGTGATTCCAATGTAGGCCGAGGCTGACCGCGAACAGGCAGGTTGTTTGCCGGCCCGACGTGTGAAGACGAAAAAGAGGAAGGAGGAGAAGAAACTTTTCTGGAAACTTTGGGATTTTTCCTAGAAGCAATAATTTTTGCCCTGATGGGACAGTCTAGCGAATTCGAGGAATGATTACCTGCGCAATTTGCACACTTGAAAAATTCTGTTTGTGGCTTATCACCACCAAAAAGGCATTTAGATTTTTCATGATCGAATGAGCCGCAAAACATGCATCTGGCATTCATTCTACAATTTTTAGTGCCATGACAAAAAGCTTGACAACGACGACATTGCGTAATATTTTGAAGAAAATTGGTAGAAGATTTACGAAAAGGTTCGAATTTGACTCGACAATGAAACATAAGACGAGCCTTTTCAAGAATTTGCAAATTATTAACCTGATCCTTTTTAAAATGGATCAAATAAAGTTCAGGAGCAAAACCAACACTACTGGTATTATTCGTGTTGGTTCTTTTCCTCATTTGAATTACTTGAATTGGAGAAAAACCTAACAAAGAATTTAATTCAGCTGTGATCTCATCCGGTGTCTGATCGCCAGTGAGACCACGAAGTACAACTTTAAATGGACGATCACTTCTAGTGTCGTACGTAAAAAATTGGTGTTTTTTATTATTCAAATAATTTAAAACCTTTTGAAAATCATTAAAAGATTCCGCCAATATACGAGCAGTTCCCCTTCGACCGATCTGAAAAGAAATCTTCACATCCTTGACGGAAGTGACGATTTCTTTTCGAAAGGCATTGAAGTCGGGAATCGTGACCGTTATTGGTGGAATCTTTTCGTTTTTAAGAGTATAAGAAGAAGAAGGTTTCTTAGTACTCTTATCAGAATTAAATATGAATATTTCCTCATCACCGATGTTATGAAGGACATCGAATGAATTGGAAATTTCAACTTTTTTGGGCGATGGACCTGAATTAGGTTCGGCAATCCGTTTTCTACCGGCCCTTGAGCCGGCCGATGACTTCCCCATGCTGGAAAGAAAAGAGAAAATATGAATAAAAGAAAATGAAAATAATTTTAGCACTGAAAAGTGCTGATTGAAAAACAGGTAAGCAAAAAATAAATAATGTAAAAATGTTCCTGCAGGTACACAGCAACGATACGATGCTCCGGCGTACGTGTTGACGGCTCAACGGTACAGATGGAAGTGATTTTTTTTTTTTTTTTTTTTTTTGAATGAAGTGTTCTACAACTATACAACGCATAATGATGCGGTGCGGGAAAAATGGTCTTGTGCGGCAAAGAGTTTTTTCAAATCACGCTGTTGGCTCATTTTCAACACCTTTCATGCTTTCTGTAAAATTCTGTATTTTACGACGCTAGAGGAATCTCCGGCGACTCGATTTACTGACCGCGGTATCTTGCTCGACCGTTGTCTGAAGGACCTCGAATGTGTACTGACCGTGAAAAGCGCACGAAACCAAAGGGCTGCACGAAAGGATGACTGAGCTCAATGTGCGTAAAGAGGGGTTCTCCAACGTCGATAGCGAATTATGAGCAACAACAACAGAGGCATATTTAGGCATGTCCCACATTCCCCTTCTTCTCCGGGAAAAATGAGTTTGGATTAACCAAGGTCTTTTGATACACCAGGTTCTCCGACTTTCACTGTAAGTAGGCGAGGAGTGAGCGGGGCTCTCAATGAGTTTGTTTATTTTTTTGCTCAGCTTTTCGGTGGTTTGTTGAGCTCTGTATAGTTGCATAGCCTACATAGCCAAAATGGCTGAATCGGGAATTCGATATTCGGTAACACCTCCTGAATATATACACACCTTGGGATTAACTGTGGAATTATCATTGGAAGTCTACTAGATCACCTTGAGGCAGTCTTTGATTACTTTTCTAAAGTTTTCAAATCATATACAAGTAACTGGGAATCAGATTCTCGATCTCCTTGAAGCATTTTTACCGTTGTTATGTTAACTCGATTTCCTCCATTTCTATCCATATTTCCATATCCATGTCCCATATTTGCTCACTTTTGTATGCTGCAGTTTGTACATATATGAACTAATAATTCCTTCTGTTTAAATAGCCTTTGCATATAATAGTGTATTTTCGAATGAACAAGCTCGGAATATTGTGGCAAATTATTTATTAAACGCAAAATGATTTTATTTGTTCACCGTGTATCTATTCCCAAATTGGGTAAACGAATACTCATATTTCACTGGGTGTTTTCGAATGTGTGAAAGTCAACACAATTTTCAAAACAAAAACAAATTTTGTTTTCTCTTTCACCTTTCCGAAATTTTCTGGTTTTATCGTTTATTCGGTTCGATAAGTGTACCCAACACAGGATCCCTTCGAAATAAACCACCAAATGACATCCAAACTAGTGCCCATGAGATTCGAAGTAACGGAAAGTTTCACTTGGCCTGGGGTTCGGTACAATGGGTAACAGCAAGGTTCGTTAAAATATATATTTTCGTATCCGGCCTAAGCTTGTCTTCAGGCTCGCTTTGATCGAGGAATCTATCCTGAACATGTTTGTGGTCTGTGGTGCAAAATGTGTAATATTTCTAAGTTTACTAAGCTGGAATTTTGAATAGAAGATACCTAGATCGAGATTATAAGAAGGTAAGCTGACTAAAAAATACGCAAGAATGTATCCAAGTGCACATTTCATAGAGATAATTATGAGCTAGGGTTGCTTTAAAAACTTTTTTCAATTACAGGAGACAAGAGCTATTCACACTTCCAACACATTGCACTTTGTCAAACACATCGCAACACTCAGATGGCACTTTTCGCGACTGTTAAGCAAAAAACGGAAGCTTCCATCAACTTGACGGTTCATCACGAATCATATTTCTTATTGGATCCAGTCAATCTACATATTAAAGCTGCTCAGTAATATGTCAAACGATTGGACCCCCTATCAAGCTCGAATGCCACAATTGCGGATCGATAGAACAGCGCACCGGTAGCATCCTTATTGGGTCTTCGAAGAGCAATGTGTCGCCATTCAGTCCAGTTAATTCTTTACTGCATACAACCGCCCTGGTTGGAAGGAGATACCAAAGATGACAGTTTTGATTTCGACAAGATAGCAACCTATAGGACACTCTCTTTTTTTAGAAAATTGCTATTATTGTGTCTAAGTAAATATCCTTATGACTCTCCTAACAGTGATAGCCTCTACAATTTTTAAGCTTGACTAAAACTGCAATCGACCTACGCATCTATAAATGATGCTCGTCTCACATAATTCCTTTCTTCGAGAAACTGAACAAGCTCCGAAAGGACAGTTAAGTATCAAACCTTATCCAACCTACCGGAAAAAGTTTCTAGAATGCTCAGAGAGGTGGTCAATAGAAGCGCCAACACAAAGGATTCCCTAAGCACAAATCCTATGAAATATAAGACAGAAACCACTCAATTCCGGAAGTCCTGGGTCTACATAGAAAGAACCATCCTAAGGGTGCTGCTCCCTTCTCCCCGTTGCAACCTCACTAGAATTGACTGTCCTGCGGCGATCATCGACATGAGCTTCAATCATCATATGAACAAAATAGACCCGCTTGCTACTTGTCGGACGTTGGATTTATTGTATCAAGATTTCAACCTACTTCTGCTGGTCCTGCACTATTCAGCCAACTTTTTTTTTTTTTACTTATTGTAATATTAAGGTAACAAAATTCAAACCAGCTCAATAATAATGCCAAAAACTGCTTAACTGCTTGTAGGTACATATTACAACTTGAGACCAACGGGTCAAGTTTATATCAATTCGGCTGGTATGTAGAAATTAAACTATTTTCTTGTTAAACAAACTTTCAAGGTGCAGAAGACTTTCTGGAATCGTTAACACGAAAATAGTAACTTGACACAACAACTTAAACTGCTTATCAGATTTTTACTAACTATAACCAAACAAATATTATCCGGACCATTTCATTCGCAACGAGTGTTTTATCGGTAATTTCACTCCTTGTTAAATAACTTCTAGTGTAAAATAAGCTTCCAAAAATAGTTATAATTATCGTGAGTCATGACTATAATATTGCTTAAAATCATTGCTTAAATCGCTGGCGAACATCGCCTGGAGGGAATCATTCCCTATGCTGGCAATCATTGCTTAAAAGGGCTGGCGACCATCACCTGGGGGAATCATTCCCTGAACTGGCAATCATTGCCGGAACAGTGCTGGCGATAATCGTCTGGAGGGAATCATTCCCTGAACTGGCAATCATTGCTGAAAAAGTACTGGCGATCATCGCCTGAGGGAATTATTCCCCGAACTGGCAATCATTGCCGAAAAAGTACTGGCGATCATCGCCTGGAGGGAATCATTCCCTGAACTGGCAATCATTGCCGAAACAGTGCTGGCGATCATCGCCTAGAAGGGAATCATTCCCTGAACTGGCAATCATTGCCGAAAAAGTACTGGCGATCATCGCCTGGAGGGAATCATTCCCTGCGCTGGCAAACATTGCCGAAACCGTGCTGCCGATTATCGCTTGAAGACAATTAAATCGAATTATGTATCACCAAATCCAAATCTCATACTTACACTCAAGCTGGCTCCTATTGGTTGGCCGCCATATTTTTCAATTTCAGTCTAGTCTGCCAGAGATTCCTCTCAGTTTGTTTCACTGTGATATAATTACTTACTTTATTTACCCGTTTTGTAAATAACCTGGCTGGATCGCCACTGTAAAATTCCGTATTTTACGACGCTAGAGGAATCTCCGGCGACTCGATTTACTGACCGCGGTATCTTGCTCGACCGTTGTCTGAAGGACCTCGAATGTGTACTGACCGTGAAAAGCGCACGAAACCAAAGGGCTGCACGAAAGGATGACTGAGCTCAATGTGCGTAAAGAGGGGTTCTCCAACGTCGATAGCGAATTATGAGCAACAACAACAGAGGCATATTTAGGCATGTCCCACACTTTCCAATCTAATCTATCCGTCTATAATTTTCATTACTTTCATCTGAAATTCTTCCTATTAGAATGTATACTTCACCGGAATGCCATTAATCATCAAATTAAAATCATAAACCAGCGGTGATAATCTGTTTACACACAATGTTGAACTAGCTGTGTGGTGGCGGCTTATAGAATACTACCACTGGGATACTGGTCCACGTCGTAAAAGGCGACTTATCCAGTACTTCCCATATGCGTTAGTCATTCTTCAAATGCGACTATCACATTGGGAGGGGGGAACCTTGGCTTGGTTCCAAGCCAAGTTTCTTCAGGGAGGATTCACCAATTGTGCTTATTGCTATTAATGCGCATGCACAAGTTGTATTCTCCTAAATTTTGTAAACACCCGCTTCAAGGTGGTTCTGTGCCTGCGGGCCCCAAAGTGGGGGTAGGAGGGTGTATAATAATCCTATCTTAAGCAGAACGTTGTTAAGGTCTGCACTATAGCCAGGCACTGGTGCAAAGGGCCGTATTTTTCCTGGCATCTCGTGGGATTCAGATTATACACACGATTTTAAAATTTTCATCCTGTATGGGATACCCCGCTTCATGCGTCGATATGAAGGTGCAGAGCTTCTTGTGTGTGATGGAATTATGTGTGGAATTCTTTGATAGAAATGCTTTCTATTAAGGTTATACAGATAAATCTGCAGCACAAAAGTACCGCTACACTTAACTTATGTCGTTTAATCCTTAATGGAACTGCATCAATCGCCTTGGTCCAAGAACTCTATTTCCGAAATGGAACTTTTTACTTAGGGAATTTGCTCAAACCAAACTTTACTGTGTTCAGTGTAATTGGAATGACTAATGCCCGAATAATGCCTCGTGCATGTATATTGATAAACAATTCTTTAAATGCAACACTTATACCCAATCTAACAACAAGAGATATTTGCGTCGTTCAGGTTTCGCTGCCTGATAGAAAATACGTCTACTGTTCAGCATACTCACCATATGAACAATCATCCCCTACGGATGATTTAAAAAATGTCGTTTCATTCTGTGAATCACAAAATATACCTCTTGTAATTGGCTGTGATGCCAATGCCCATCATTTTGTATGGGGTAGCTCAGATATCAATCTGAGAGGCTTAAATTTAATGGAATATTTAAGCAGCACTGATTTAGAAATTCAAAATGTAGGAAATAAACCAACTTTTGTTAGGTGTGACAGAGCAGAGGTGATTGACATCACACTTTGTTCTAGAACAATTTCTCAGGAAATTTCAAATTGGCATGTGCCTAACGAAGAATCGATTTCTGACCACAGGTTTATCTATTTTGAACACTCAGGTGAGTTTTTAGAAACAATTACATTCAGAAACCCAAGAACAACTAATTGGGACCTATATTTGGAGCATCTTGCTACTAAATTTCATGGATATACACCTGAAATTACTACTCCTTCTGAGTTGGATGAAGTGGTTGCAAAAACCACCGAAATTATTTTAAATTCTTATGAAGAAGCGTGTCCCTTACGAACGTTGAAATTCAACAAAAACAGTACACCATGGTGGAACTCAAATCTCAGTAAATTACGAAAAAACTGCAGACGCTCTTGGAACCGAAGGCGCACGGAAGGTTTTGATGGTTTCAAGTTGGCTCGCAGAGCTTACCGGAAAGCAACAAGAGCTGCCGAACGCTCAAGTTGGCAGAGCTACTGCACAAACATTTCAAGCTTGCACGAAGCAAGTAGGTTAAATAAAGTCTTAGCCAAATCAAAAGATTATCAGGTTTCATACCTTAAAACCCCTAGTGGTGATTATACATCAAACGACGAAGAAACATTAAGTTGTCTATTCAATACTCACTTTCCAGGATGTGTTGATCAAGATTCATCGATAGAGCCTGAGTTCTTTTCTGGAAGTCTAGATTCCTAGCATTTTGCTCGGAAAATAGTTACTACAGAATCGATCAAATGGGCAATCGATGGTTTTGCTCAATACAAATCTCCTGGAAGTGACGGTTTATTTCCAGTTTTGCTTCAAAAAGGTTTCGATCATTTCAAACACATATTAAGAAAAATAATGATAAGCAGTTTTGCTCATGGATATATTCCTAAACTTTGGCGGCAGATAGCCGTGAAATTCATCCCTAAAGGGGGACGATCATCATACGACGAAGCCAAAAGCTTTCGTCCTATTAGTCTAAGTTCATTTCTATTAAAAGCACTTGAACGTTTAATTGATCATCATATAAGGCAAGAATGCCTTGTCCAACATCCGCTTAATGCGACACAACACGCATACCAAACAGGAAAATCAACATTAACTCTTCTGCACAACGTAGTACACAATATTGGAAATAGTTTTTCACAGAAAGAATCATGTCTAGGAGCATTTCTAGACATAGAAGGAGCATTTGATAATGTCTCGTTTACATCAATAATGGATGCGGCACTACGTCATGGAGTGCCTAGTGTTATAACTAACTGGATTAGCGCAATGTTAAGTAACAGAAATCTTCATTCGTCTTTAAGACAGGCTTCAATAACAAAAGTTAGCACACGTGGTTGCCCACAGGGAGGTGTACTATCACCCCTTTTGTGGAACCTAGTTGTAGACGGCTTGTTGAGAAAACTCAATGATCGTGGAATACCAACCTATGGATTCGCAGATGATTATCTTCTGCTGGTAAGAGGTTTGTGCATAAGCACATTATTTGATATAATGCAACAAGCTCTGCGCTCTGTTGAACGATGGTGTTCTCATGTAGAACTTTCAGTTAATCCTCTAAAAACTAATATTGTATTATTTACTAAAAAACGTATCACCCGCGGGGTGCGCCCTCTGCTGTTTTATGGTTCCGAAATCACCGTGTCTGATCAAGTTAAATATTTGGGTGTCATTCTTGACTCCAAATTAAATTGGTCAGATCACATCGAATTCAGAATCAAAAAAGCATGCATAGCCTTCGGACAATGCCGACGTGCAATCGGGAAAAACTGGGGACTCAAACCCAAACATATTCACTGGATTTACTCCACAATAGTAAGACCAATTCTGGCCTATGGGTGTCTAGTGTGGTGGCAGAAAGGAGAAGTTGCAACAGTTCGGACTAAACTAAATCACCTTCAAAGAATGTGTCTTTTGGGGATGTCCGGATCGTTCACTACAACTCCTACTGCAGCACTAGAGGCTCTGTTTTCTATCAAACCACTACACTTGTTCCTAAAACAGGAAGCCTTCTCATGTGCTTTTCGTCTACAGGCAGTTGGTCTCTGGCTGTCAGGAAATATCGAAAGATCATCGAGTCATACAAATGTGTGGCCTGAATTAGTTAGATTAAACAAGTTTAATCTAGCGCCAAACGATTTAACACTCTCGAGTAGTTTTCCCTACATGGGGTTTAAAGTCAAATTTCCTTCTCCTCAAGAATGGTTTTCAGGTTTCGTAGAGGACCAAATGTCCTCTCATATTGTATTCTATACTGACGGTTCATTATCAAACGGCCGTGCAGGTGCAGGAATTTACTGTCACGAGTTGAACATAGAATATGCTCAACCTCTAGGAAAATATTGTACAGTCTTTCAGGCTGAGCTATATGCTATTATGTATGGAGTGCAAATTGCACTTCAAAAGAAGATTATGTTCAGAACAATTTATTTCTGTTCAGATAGCCAAGCAGCTATCAAATCACTCAGTGCTTCCAGTTCTAGATCAAAACTGGTAATCGCATGCCGGAAAGCAATCGAAGAACTTGCTGAAGGCAATGGATTAAACCTTCTATGGGTACCCGGACATAAGGGAATTTTTGGAAACGAATGCGCCGACGAACTCGCTAGAGCTGGGTCGGAAAAGGAATTTTACGGACCAGAGCCGGCTGTCCCAATATCACCATGTTGGTTCAGAAACCAAATTCAAACTTGGTCCTCTAACCAGCATGAACGATACTGGGAAGAGTTGGACACTTGTCGTCAAACTAAATTATTTTTAGAAAAACCATCTCCAATCATATCGAGTTACTTATTAACTTTAAATAAATTTCATTGCAGCATCTTGATCAGAGCACTCTCCGGTCATTGTAAACTCAACTATCACATGCACAACATTCAGCGTGCTGAATCTCCAGTATGTGGTAGTTGTGAATCAGATGTGGAAGATCCCTTCCATCTTATATGTAACTGTCCCTCATTTGCCAGACTACGTTTTCGTACTCTGGGATCTTACGCTTTAAGCGAATCTGAGTTTAAGAAATTAAACTTAAAAAACATTCTATCATTCCTTACCGAATGTAGAAAAGAGCTTTAATGCTAATAATCCCTAGTGGAAAGGCTTTATGCCATCTTAAATAGATTGAATTTATTTCTTCCTTTTATAGATTTTTCAGGTTTCTCAGGTAAATGATGAAATCTTGGATAAAAAAGGCTAGGCACAATTTTCCCGTATGTTTGGATAACGTGCCGCTATTAAGCCTACCCCCATTCTGATACCTGATACCTGATAAACCAGCGGTGATAATCTGTTTACACACAATGTTGAACTTTGTGAAGCGTTCGTATTTGTTGTTATTCTTTAAATATTCCTGTTTTATGATTTTAAACAATTTCCAGGCTGGAAAAAGGGTAAAAATTCATAAATGCCCAATAAAATCCCTTTTCAAGTTTTTGGCGATAACAAGACAAGATATCTTTTTTTATCCGAGAATAGCCCATCTTTGGTCTGGACATGACAAAAGAATGTATATAAAATTTAAAATTTATCAAATACTGGTTGAGATTTTAAATAATTAGATTAAAATGGAGTAGGTACTAGAACGCAGAAAGAATTCTTTTATAACATTTAAAAAATTTAGAAAAAAATTGTAACGGTATATATTTGTGTTAAATTGTAAAGTCGTAATTATTTGATTCCATGATTTTTAAATTAATTGCTATTTTAAAGTAATTTTCACTAAGCTTTTTTTATAATTTTCAAGATTTCTACACAACCTTTTAAAACCTTTTAAAGTTTTTAATGCAGTAAATCCGAAAGTTTTTTTTTTGGAGAGTTTATCGGATGACCAAAAAACAATTTCAATTTTCCTTTAGGGCTTTAATTTTCTTCTACACGAAATCCATTTGCATAATAAAAACAAATGATCTGTTTTTAAGAAGAACTACTGCAAGGAATCGCTTTCTATAGCAAGGATCAGAAAAATTTCAATAAAATGTAAAAAAACTGATAAAAAGACTGTCATATTTGACTGACTCGATTTGAGGAAATTTTTTAATTTTTCATACCCTGAGGTCTAAATAGCTTCAATGTGGTTAAAAACTTATTCGCGATATTTTTTCAGCATTTTCAGTATGAAAAAATTGAATAATTTGGGCTGGAAAATCAACATCCTTTTTGTATTTTCTAAGGAATCGAGCCTGCTAGTGGTTTTGTGTCAATTTATAAATTCCTTAAAGAAAATTTTCCGCAGAACAACTTTGTTGAAGACTATAACTTCGTACTTATTAGGCAAAAAAGTTATAAGATGTTTAACAGGGGTATATTATTTTTCATTAAAAACATTTAAATCAAATGACATATCTGCTAGGTGCCTAGTATGATATTGCAAAACTATTTTTCATGTAATACTTCGCATGGCACCAGCAGTGATGTCAATTGAATATATTGTTTTTCAATTTCAGTTAAACAGCTTATAACTTTTAAGCATAATAGAATTTATAAATTGGCACATTAACCATATGCAGGCTCAACTTCACATAAGAAACAGATATGATGTTGATTTTCCAGTACAAAATATTCATCTTTGCCATTCGAACCTAAAAGTTTAAGTTTACTCATGTGAACGTTACTCAGCATTTCAGCAAAAAAGCATGTATGAGTTTTGAACCAAGTCGAAACTTTTCAGACCCAGTCTGCTATCTCATTATGTCTAAGCACAATTTTGATAAAACCCTGCTTTTTAAGAATAACCTTTAAACAGCTGATTTCTGCTGGGTCTTTTTTGTTCACAGTTCAATTTTAAACTCCATGTAACCTGAGCTTCAGTATTCATAATTTTCGTGAAAATGAGAAGCATTTTTCCGGAAATGCACAAAACTCTCATGCCCAAATAGTGTATTTTTCCCAACATTTCGCTGAGTCAGTTTGCGAAAATTAAACAAGTCTGCAATATGAAGAGCAAAGTAGCTTGGTGAACAAAAAAATGTGGGCATAAATCGGGCGGTGGTCAAAACTTTGGATCGGAAAGTCATGCGTGCTCACGCCTGAAAAGGAGTCTCAGTTGAGGATGTGGCCGAAAAGTGGGATCCCTCTCTTCACCGTTCATCGTGCCAAGGTAAGATATGGTCTAAAGACACGTAAGAACCAGAAGAAGCCGAAGTGGACTCAAAAATAAGCTGTTTCTATCAAACCAAGAACTCGTAAATAATATGATCTACTGCTGTGTGGATAATCGGTGTGCGTTATCATCGGTGACGAAACCTGCAAATTAAGTCTGTTTTTTTGACTAGAAATTTACCCAGCAAACATTTATGAAGGTATAACGCAAAAACAACAGAATTATTCAATCAAATATACCTGATGAAAAAATTTTTTTAAACTTACCAAAATAGCATATAGCTACAAAAGTGGAGGCGATATATCTACAATGACAAGATTCCAGTGATTCGATTTTCTCACGAAAGGCAAAATAAACGAAAAAATAATTCCTCGACCGAGATTTGAACCCCAGTCCTCCAAGTTCGCTCTCCGGTATCTTACCACGATGTCAACTCATCAGTTAATATGATCCACACTATAGCTCTATGGGTGAGATTTTCTTTTTACGAACCGGTCAAAGGAAGAGACCGGATAGAGTGTCAATTGAAGGACCGCCCATTTATCGTAAATCAGTTCACTCAAATCGTAAATGTCGAATTAACATATTATCAAACTTTTTTGAGACATATTTACGAGTAGACTAAACTACTATCCGATTCAACTTTTCTTGGGCAAAGCTTGTCGTAAATTAATGATAGAAAATTACTTAATACCAACGTGTTTACGATGGTTATTGAAAATGTCTTAATATTCGATTTGGATTGTCATTTCTATTACGATTTCATGTTAGCTGGGTAGCTAAAAATACTTGAATGTGATGAAATTTTTTCGCACTTCATAATCTTCTGCAGTAAAGCGTTTTCTAAAGTTTGTCTATTTTTTATCATTTAAATTCATAATTCAAAATTAACTTTAATGAGCTTTTTTATAGTAATTTTATTATATTAAAAAAAACAATTAATATCTGAGCAACTTTTACACTGTGTGCCCTGAATGTGTAATTTGT
Organism: Uranotaenia lowii; assembly: GCF_029784155.1. Classification (NCBI taxonomy): domain Eukaryota; kingdom Metazoa; phylum Arthropoda; class Insecta; order Diptera; family Culicidae; genus Uranotaenia; species Uranotaenia lowii. The sequence continues at coordinate 422,803,521 of NC_073692.1, forward strand.
GAACCATAACATAGAATTACCTACACATGATTTTTCTTTGCAAATTTTCAAGTCTAATTTTACATTTGAAACTTTTGAGGAGATATTCAAACGAATCTAGACTGTGAATGAGGATTGAATAAATGTTAGAATTTTTTTTAACGAAGTTACCTGTTATCAGTGAATCAGTTTTTTAAAGTTCTCACAGTATCGTGAAATTATTTCAAATGTGTTTACGAATTTTTTTTTACATTTTTAAATATACAAACAATTGTTATACATCAAAAATACAGATTAACAAAAACAAAACCCAAATAGAATTGAAAAAATTAATCTCAAATCCTACTAAGGCATGAATTTGTTGGTTAGAGGTAAATATGATTAAATCCATTGATAAAAAATCTCATCAGATTCATAATTCATGCAGTGGAGTGTTACGGCTCGGGTTTTGAAGACAAATTTGCTTCGCCCTGGAGATCTGCATAAGAACTAGTCGGTTTGGTACCGCGGTGCAGTCTTGTAGGTTTACCAATTTACTTGGTACAAATGGCCGTTTACCAAACCAATTACAGGATTACCTAGAACGTTTCCAACTTCTGATTCTTTTGAACATTTGCATGATTTTTTTTATTTTTCAAGAGATAGACAAATCTCGTTTTCAGGGACAGCGATTTCATGAAACCCTCAGAGTAATATCTTAGTTTAAGATTTAAAGGGATCACCAGCAGGCATGCTGCATTAGTCACGCAGATAACAAAGCAGCATCTGCAGAGGTTAGGATATAAACGTTTGGTTTCTGTTTTGGAGGTTTAGTGGCAACTAGAAGTTCTTCGGAAAACAAAAAAAGTTCTTTCTATAGCAAGGATCAGAAAAATTTCAATAAAATGTAAAAAAACTGATAAAAAGACTGTCATATTTGACTGACTCGATTTGAGGAAATTTTTTAATTTTTCATACCCTGAGGTCTAAATAGCTTCAATGTGGTTAAAAACTTATTCGCGATATTTTTTCAGCATTTTCAGTATGAAAAAATTGAATAATTTGGGCTGGAAAATCAACATCCTTTTTGTATTTTCTAAGGAATCGAGCCTGCTAGTGGTTTTGTGTCAATTTATAAATTCCTTAAAGAAAATTTTCCGCAGAACAACTTTGTTGAAGACTATAACTTCGTACTTATTAGGCAAAAAAGTTATAAGATGTTTAACAGGGGTATATTATTTTTCATTAAAAACATTTAAATCAAATGACATATCTGCTAGGTGCCTAGTATGATATTGCAAAACTATTTTTCATGTAATACTTCGCATGGCACCAGCAGTGATGTCAATTGAATATATTGTTTTTCAATTTCAGTTAAACAGCTTATAACTTTTAAGCATAATAGAATTTATAAATTGGCACATTAACCATATGCAGGCTCAACTTCACATAAGAAACAGATATGATGTTGATTTTCCAGTACAAAATATTCATCTTTGCCATTCGAACCTAAAAGTTTAAGTTTACTCATGTGAACGTTACTCAGCATTTCAGCAAAAAAGCATGTATGAGTTTTGAACCAAGTCGAAACTTTTCAGACCCAGTCTGCTATCTCATTATGTCTAAGCACAATTTTGATAAAACCCTGCTTTTTAAGAATAACCTTTAAACAGCTGATTTCTGCTGGGTCTTTTTTGTTCACAGTTCAATTTTAAACTCCATGTAACCTGAGCTTCAGTATTCATAATTTTCGTGAAAATGAGAAGCATTTTTCCGGAAATGCACAAAACTCTCATGCCCAAATAGTGTATTTTTCCCAACATTTCGCTGAGTCAGTTTGCGAAAATTAAACAAGTCTGCAATATGAAGAGCAAAGTAGCTTGGTGAACAAAAAAATGTGGGCATAAATCGGGCGGTGGTCAAAACTTTGGATCGGAAAGTCATGCGTGCTCACGCCTGAAAAGGAGTCTCAGTTGAGGATGTGGCCGAAAAGTGGGATCCCTCTCTTCACCGTTCATCGTGCCAAGGTAAGATATGGTCTAAAGACACGTAAGAACCAGAAGAAGCCGAAGTGGACTCAAAAATAAGCTGTTTCTATCAAACCAAGAACTCGTAAATAATATGATCTACTGCTGTGTGGATAATCGGTGTGCGTTATCATCGGTGACGAAACCTGCAAATTAAGTCTGTTTTTTTGACTAGAAATTTACCCAGCAAACATTTATGAAGGTATAACGCAAAAACAACAGAATTATTCAATCAAATATACCTGATGAAAAAATTTTTTTAAACTTACCAAAATAGCATATAGCTACAAAAGTGGAGGCGATATATCTACAATGACAAGATTCCAGTGATTCGATTTTCTCACGAAAGGCAAAATAAACGAAAAAATAATTCCTCGACCGAGATTTGAACCCCAGTCCTCCAAGTTCGCTCTCCGGTATCTTACCACGATGTCAACTCATCAGTTAATATGATCCACACTATAGCTCTATGGGTGAGATTTTCTTTTTACGAACCGGTCAAAGGAAGAGACCGGATAGAGTGTCAATTGAAGGACCGCCCATTTATCGTAAATCAGTTCACTCAAATCGTAAATGTCGAATTAACATATTATCAAACTTTTTTGAGACATATTTACGAGTAGACTAAACTACTATCCGATTCAACTTTTCTTGGGCAAAGCTTGTCGTAAATTAATGATAGAAAATTACTTAATACCAACGTGTTTACGATGGTTATTGAAAATGTCTTAATATTCGATTTGGATTGTCATTTCTATTACGATTTCATGTTAGCTGGGTAGCTAAAAATACTTGAATGTGATGAAATTTTTTCGCACTTCATAATCTTCTGCAGTAAAGCGTTTTCTAAAGTTTGTCTATTTTTTATCATTTAAATTCATAATTCAAAATTAACTTTAATGAGCTTTTTTATAGTAATTTTATTATATTAAAAAAAACAATTAATATCTGAGCAACTTTTACACTGTGTGCCCTGAATGTGTAATTTGTGAACCATAACATAGAATTACCTACACATGATTTTTCTTTGCAAATTTTCAAGTCTAATTTTACATTTGAAACTTTTGAGGAGATATTCAAACGAATCTAGACTGTGAATGAGGATTGAATAAATGTTAGAATTTTTTTTAACGAAGTTACCTGTTATCAGTGAATCAGTTTTTTAAAGTTCTCACAGTATCGTGAAATTATTTCAAATGTGTTTACGAATTTTTTTTTACATTTTTAAATATACAAACAATTGTTATACATCAAAAATACAGATTAACAAAAACAAAACCCAAATAGAATTGAAAAAATTAATCTCAAATCCTACTAAGGCATGAATTTGTTGGTTAGAGGTAAATATGATTAAATCCATTGATAAAAAATCTCATCAGATTCATAATTCATGCAGTGGAGTGTTACGGCTCGGGTTTTGAAGACAAATTTGCTTCGCCCTGGAGATCTGCATAAGAACTAGTCGGTTTGGTACCGCGGTGCAGTCTTGTAGGTTTACCAATTTACTTGGTACAAATGGCCGTTTACCAAACCAATTACAGGATTACCTAGAACGTTTCCAACTTCTGATTCTTTTGAACATTTGCATGATTTTTTTTATTTTTCAAGAGATAGACAAATCTCGTTTTCAGGGACAGCGATTTCATGAAACCCTCAGAGTAATATCTTAGTTTAAGATTTAAAGGGATCACCAGCAGGCATGCTGCATTAGTCACGCAGATAACAAAGCAGCATCTGCAGAGGTTAGGATATAAACGTTTGGTTTCTGTTTTGGAGGTTTAGTGGCAACTAGAAGTTCTTCGGAAAACAAAAAAAGTTCATGCCAGTTCAGCATGTCGCAGAGCACTAATATACATTCGAATTTTTTTTCCATAAAATGTTGCTCACGCCTTTATGAAAATTGTCAAAAATTTGAAATTAAAAATACCTTCCTGGTAACTTTGTAAATAAATTTTCAACCTTCTTTTATTATATTCAAAGCTTCGAAAGAAATGTTTCAAATTCGACGTTCCATCTAAGATTTAATTTTCAACCCTATTTCATACGAAAGAAACCGTAAATAAAGCACCAACAGCGCCAATATCAGAAGTTTAGCTTGACGCGTATCGAATCGCTTAGCCGGTTCCATTGTATTAGACGAAATCTGTATAATTTGATATCCTCAATCTTTTGCACTAACGCTACAACAAACCAAAACATCCCCTCGAGCTGTTTCATTTGGTAGCGCCAATCCCGACGAAGATGCGCCGTTCATGAAAATTGGTTACGCCGCTAGAATTCAATTAGTTTTTATTAATGGGTCCGGGTATTTTCAGCGGGACTTTTTTCCCATCATACCGTGTTGCAGAAAAGGCAAATGACATCGAATGTGTCTAGGGCTGGCGCAGAAAAAAACCCGAATCCAACAGACGAATTTAAACAGTCACGTATCGTGCCAGTTGGCAATATTATTTCTTTGCGCTAGCTAGCTCTTCGCAGTAAGAAGTGTTCTCGATTGAAGACTGCTGAATGTAAATTGGGATTGAATAACGATTTTTCGTTCCCTCGGATCCCTTTGGATTGTACTGGGCTGCGACTAAAGCCAAATTTGCATATCGGATAATTTCTATGTGGCTAATTTCTGCGTCTGAACGATGCTACAGATTTCGTTCGAGTGGATTAGAAGTGGCACTTTCGAGGGAACGTTTGGGTTTTTTTGAAAATTTTCAAGTGGCCACCGACGGAAGTTTATTTGCACGTGTTTTGGGAAAATAATGATTTCGTGTGCCAGTTGCATAATATCGTTAGGAAAAAATAATCGAACATTTAAAGCTCGAAGCGCCAAATATTAACGATTCTAAGTTTTATGACGGTCATTGCTCAAAATGGTAAACATGTCTTTTGTTTTAATTCCTCAAAATCGTTGCCCATTAGTATTCCCAGAAATTGCCGACCCATCAAGCGTGTGTGGGCGTTGTCAGATAGGCTTGTATGTTTGGAGTTGAGCGATTTGTGTTTGGCAGTTTTCACCCACCTTTCTTATAGACATATATACGTTTTTTAAGTAGGCATGAATGCGCAGTTGATGAGATTGAAACATTGAGATGAGAGAGCATACCTACATGGCCTTTTCTTTTTCGTTGGTCGTGATCTTGGGAACTCGTAAAATTTTATAGTCAAATCGGCGCAACCGTGCTGTTTTTACGAGGAGGTTAATGGTCGCTTAAGTGAACTGAAGGTACCTGGTGGGCGATCGTAAACGGAATCGAAATGGATTATGCGAATGATATAATTTAATAGATCACAGGCCTCGGTTCAGTTTCGCTTCATTCGAGCAGATTATGAAAACATCAACGTTTCTTCAAATATGCCTACATCAAATAAAAGATATCGTTGGAATTTCAATAATGTAAAATGTATTCGGCCAACCAATTTGTTTTGGAACTTACGGAAATTCAGGGTTTTTGTTGTATCCAAATAATGTTGTTTTGTTTCGATTATAGTCGTTTCACTATCTTGATTACATTCGCGACTTTATATCAACGATACAATTAGCGGACAGTTAGTGAAAAACTTATCCAGTACAACTGTGTTCGATGTTTACTCTTTGGTTCGAACTCGTCGACATCTGCTTAGAAAGCAGCTAACTTGCAAACTGAGCTATATCGCAAGCCATAAAAATAAATTAAGCTTGCAGATTGCCCGGTTTTATCCGAGTTGGCCCGGACATTTAATACTCAATTTGGAAAAGAACTCGGATTTCGTTGAAAAAAAAAACTCGAATTTTAACCGGACTTGCTCACCTTAATCCACAATTTGTTTTGTCATTTTTTTATGCTTCCAAAATGAAATTTTTTGAGCAAGTTTTAGAAAAATAATCATGAAAGGCTTGTTGGAAGTCTAAAATACGATTTGAAATCTGCTGAAGTTTGATGAACCAAATTTTATCCACATTTTTTGTTGAGTTATTCATGGGTTTTAACCAAAATTGCTCGGATATTGCCCGGATTTTTGGTCGACAATTAAGAAATAAAATGCCCGAATTTTGGCAGGTGTTTAGATAAAATTGCCAGGATTGTACTGAAAAAATTCTTGCAACCTTTAAATAATTGTTTGTTATTTTTTATTGGAAAACATCATGAAAATTCCAAATTTAATAATCAAACAAATAAACGAATCATCAAAACTTGTTTGAATGTGTAGATGAAAATTTAGATCATCAAGTAATGCTCCAAAACGGCTTCAATTGACAATATTTTCTGTTTTATTTCATATTTAATATAATTTTAATACAGCACTAGAAATTGCTTTACTGTTTAAGAGCCGTTTTGTAAGTTAAATACTTCGACTGGCTTGAATATTTTTATCCTGGAGCAGGTGTAAGACAAATATTTATTTGTGCTTTCTCAATTTAAAAAATGTTTAAAAATGATTTAGTTCGACCGGGTGAAATCGGGCCAAATCCAGGCCTTTGATTTATAGAATTTTACCAAAAATCATGGGAATATCCGGGAAAATTTGGCAGAAGCAGAAAACACTCCGGGAAGTGCAGGTAAAACCGGGCAATCTGATAAGCTTACATCACAAGTAATACAGATCAAGCCAATTATAGCATTAGGATGTTTTATTATGGTTTTATTAAGGCATTTTTGCACAACAAAGCGCATTTGTTTTCAGACACATTTTACCTAAAATCTTGACCGGCATTAAAAAATGAGGAATAAATTATGCTTATGAGATAACTTCTTTGCTATCGATTTTACGTGATCGTTTCCTCAAAACGCTATAATCTACCATCATGGTTGCTGAGAAAAATAAAAAAAAAAACTCAGGGAACAAATACGGCATGTTCTATAGAAGCTTTATAAAAGTTTTCTTAGCTTAATGATTTTATCGAAGCGTAAAGAAATTGATCATGATGACGTTTCTTAAACAGGGCCAATTTTAGTTTTATTGGAGTTCTAGTGATATAAAGAATTGAGGGTAATACTTTTGTTCTAACAACTTTTGCTGTTCATAATAAAGCTAAAATGTAAAAAAGTCTTATGCATGCAAAACGCAACGGTGTTTAAATATTTCTTAGCTCTAGAAAGCTTAATTAATTCGTCATTCAAGAAATCTGACTAATTCAGAGCTTCTGAATTAAGTAGTTTTGAAAAGTTTCTCGTTCTTTTGAAAAGAAAAATGCTAAACGAATAAAATGTTCAAGCTTTCATTATTCTGTGTCAATACATACGGCTAACCAACAAAGATATTAAGACCAAACTGCTTTATAATTGAAAATTCAATCTCATCAAAATCAAATTTCATCCTTAAGTGGTAAACGTACCAATTTCCCATAAGAACTTTTTTTTTCGAAAAACCATGTAACAAAAACAAGTTTCAATGAGTAAACTTGCGCAAAAATCTTAGTGGCGGTTGTTGTTTAGAAAAATCTGAAAAAATGCTGAGAAACTCGAAAAACTCTTTACTGGAAAATGTCTAAAAGTGACATTTTTTCATACCTCATGATGCCAATATTTATGTATTTTGTTTGTTTGTGGGTATAACGTAAGGTTTTCAGAAAATTTCAGCACGTATTCGGGCTATTTTATCTTAAAACCTGGCCAAATCCGGGCAATCGATTTGGCTTCGTTGTGATCCGGGCATTGATGACCAAATATCCGGGAAATATCTGGGTCAGTTTTGTCGAAATCCAGGAATAATTCAACAATAATCGGGAAAAAAAACTTGAAAAAAAAAACTTATCGTCAACACTTATCAGCAGATTATAATTTGTAGTTTAGGTTTCCATAAAGCTTTTCATGATTATTTTAATAAAACTTGCTCAAAACGTTTCATTTTTGACGCATAAATAAAAAAAAACATTAAAACAATTTTTTTGATCGATTTGCTGATAAGGTAAATAAACTCAGCGCCAAATCCGGGCTTTTTCAATTAAAACCGGGCAACCGGGCTGGACTGGACTTTTTCTAAATTTTGTATTAAGTATCTGGGCAAATCCGAATAAAACTGAGCATTTTGGCAAATTTATTACAACATTGCTTTGAATTTGATTAAAAAGGAGGGTTTAAACACTTCTTGTTTAAAAACTTGTGACCAAGATTTGAAAATGGTAAAATTTGCAACATTTGGATATTTTTACTTCATCACCAAATAAGGAGCTAATCAAATTTAGTTAAATGTTGAGTTACAGATGTCCGTAGTTAATAGCTTCTGGTTTGCAAATCCAATTAATAATGTTTTTAAAGAATTTTAATTGTAATCAAAACTTGGAACTCAAAACATTGAATCAGTATTCAAAAACAGTTTAAAAAAGTTTGATTCAAATTAAATACACGTGATAATCCTCTTATAATTTATAGCAGTGAGGAATAGACAAAGGATATTTTCGTCAATGTTCACATCTTGAGTATATTTCGCAAAATTTATGAAAGTGGTTTTTGCTCAAATTTTATCACAAACGAGAAAAAAACTGCTTCAATAGATCATCTATTATAGATGATATTGCATACCTGTTGGAATGGAATTGTTTTCTCTTTTGAGTTTTTTTTTCAAGTAGTTTATTAATGTATTTTTTTATCAATCAACTTTTTAAAGAGCAAATTTGAAATACTATTCTTTTGTAATTCTTCATTTATTCTTTATTTGAATTATTGTTTAACGTTTAAATTTCTAAATTACAAAAAACTTGTCAAAACAAAACTTTATTCACTTCGTCGCGTTAGGTACTCATTATTGGACGACAAAAATGTACCTTCAAATTGCACTGAAACACTGTCACCTAATCGTTATAATTCTTAAAGTTTTTAGTTATATCTTAATTTATTATTGTAGTTTGTGAAGTTTAGATTTTAATTCAATTTAATGGATAGTTTAATCAATAAGAATTTAATACTTCAATAACTTAAGATAAATTCAAATTTTTTAAGAATTTTTCAGTGGAATATACGAAGCATGAACGATCTTGGCAAATTTGATAATTTATTCGAAATCATTGAACGAACAGTCTAAAGTTGTGTTTCATTTCATTCTCATTTGTGAAACATGGCTTGTGGATGATATCTGTTCCTTATATAAAATTTTTGGGTACACATCAATATTCTTGTGCCGCAATCAACCAAATTGTGGGTTGGCCATGTATGTAAAAAATAGTCTGAAATTTAAAACTGTTGATAATTTTCATATCGATGGATTCCACAAAATTTTTGTTGAATTGTCCAATAACGGATAAATTATTAAAGTGCATGGCATCTAAAGACCCTCTTCTTTTCCATTCAATATTTCAATCACAACTCATTGCTTACTGCTTGTTGATTTACTAAATCATCAAACTGAGGGGCGATTACTGCCCATTAGTGACTCATGATTTGTGGACATTAATGAGATCAAAAAACAACTACATCAAGAGAGTTAAAAGAAACCCTGAAGACACTCATTTAAGAGAAATGCTCAGCCATATAACGAAAAATGTTGAATTTACTAAAAGGAAATGCAAAAACCTATTATGAAACATTTTGAACAATACACCGCATTCGAAAATCTGGAAAAACATCAACTCAATACTTGGTAGGTCACGTGATAATCCTCTCATAAACTAAGCTGACAACGACAAGGTTGTAGAAAATCAAACCGAAGTATATGATATATTCAAACGTTATTTCACCAGCATTGGGAAATCGCTTGCAAATAATGTTACTGTTGATTTGACTAGCAGTAGTCTATCAAATTTTGACCGTTTTTCAAATTCTCTTTTCTTGCTTCCATCATCAGCTAAAGAGGTCATCAATGCATCATATCACTTGAAAATAAAAGAAGCGGTGGTCCCGATAAATTCCCTACACTTATGATGAAAAATCATTATTTATCTTTCTCACACAACCTTTCGGAATGATTTAATAATATTTAAGTATCAGATATATATCCTGCCTGAATGTTTAAAAATTGCAGAAGTTATACCAATTTTAAAATCCGGTGACACTCTCGAAGTTAGTAATTACCGCCCAATCTCAATACTCAGTGTCTTCAGCAAGATTTTTGAAAAACTTCTGATAAATAGAATCAATACTTTTCTGGATCACAATAACGTACTTTACAATCTGCAATACGGTTTCAAATCTGGTTCCAGTACACTTACAGCTATCCGTGAGTTATCGGGAACACACACGAAATTTTACTGAAAAAACTAGAGTGTTATGGAGTAAGAGATATTACTATACGATATTGATACGATGCTATTTAACAAATAGAACACAATTTGTTTGTTTAGGAGATGCAACGAGCTCGCTAGAAAAATTGGACGTCAGTGTTTCGCAAGGCAGCAATATAGGGCCCTCCTTTTCTTACTGAACATTAATGATGGCCTTTTTTATGCCAGCGTCTTTCCAAACAACGTGGTTATGCAAATGGAAGAAGATTTGAAAGTTCTGCATAAATACTTTTTCTCAAATCTTTTCGGAAAAAAAACATGCTGATTCAAAACTGGGTATTTGGTATTGCAATCGAATAACTAACCAACTTTAAATATTTGGGAATAATTCTTGATGAAACTTTATCATGAAGCAATCACATACATAATTTGCAAAAAAAAGATATCATCTTATTGTGGAATTCTATGGAGCATTTGTTCCACGTCATGTCTTGCTCAAGTTTTATTTTGCCTTCTTACATACATTTATATAAAAAATGCTTCATAATATAATGTCATGTTTATCGCATTTTTGATAAGTCAAAAGTCAAAATCTTAGGTTTTTGATCTGGTTATCATAAAAACTGTGAGTCTGAGTGCTGAATCTGAAAATAAAGAAATACAGAATACATGTCATCAAATTTATTAACAAAAAAAATATTGAGGGTGAAAACACTTATTATTCACCCATTCACTGCCAGCGATGGGACTCGTGTACCGTCCGTTGTTTCGGTTCCCGCTCCGTACGTTAAGTCCACCTGGGGCCACCTTTGTTCCCACCTCGAACTGTTTGACACACTTTACTTCAATAGTGGGAGGTCATTTCGCGCTAGTACGCTCCAAGGCAATACTCGTTTCCGAATCCTCTACTAGCAATGCCTCATTCTAACACAACTCGATGCTCAATCCCTCCTCTGACGAGTTAGGATCCGACATCTCATTGTGTGAATGAGGTCCCCACACAGCGCAACTACTAACTTTGTGAATCCAGTCCAAGATCCAGAAATACAAAGCGAGTTGTCGACGATACTCACGGGCGACTGTCGTGCCCATACCGTACACATGCCCGATCGTATGCGCTGCTGCTCGGTTCGAATAGATCGAACGGGCCATCTATTCGCACCGAGCAGCAGCATACGATCGGCGCGTAACGCGTTGTGTGGTGCCGGAGCAGGTTAGGCGAAAAGGGAAGGGGAGGGTGATGGGGGTGATCACCACCCGCAGTAGTAAAAGGAAAATTCATACGTTCGTTCGAAATCAACTCGGCCCGAGCGAATCTCGGCTACAGTCGGACGGAGTAAGTAGTACTGCCATGCGAAATTCAACGCATTGAAAACTGTCACGAAGATATTCCCAAAACTGTCACGAAGCTTAAAAAATTTTCAAACCCACGAACAAACTCTCGCATGAGGTAAAACAAGGCATCGCTGTACATCGCACGACCGCTCCTTTTAAAACTGTTGGGGAAGAAATATTCAGGAAGCTTTCATCGAGGTGCATGTGCGACGTTCGCAAGATTACTGTCGTTCGCCAGAACTTTTCAGAAGCCTGGGTATGAGTGCATAAAATCTACCATAAAAAAACACGCTTTTATGTAAAAAAAAATACCAAATAAAGTTTGAAACATCAAGAATCATTTAACATTATTCACTAAAACGATCATTTTTGCACTTGTACCCCTTTGCCTCTAAGGCCTCAATTGGCATTAAAGTAGGATACTTATAAGTAATATGGCAACATGCTTCTGTGAAACGACTTCCCCAGTATGATTTTGCTTACCAATCATCTCTTCACGGAACTCTAAAGATGCCTCGCAAAAAACCATCCCAATAATTTCATCCAAAGCAAATAGTGGTGGTTTAACTTTGGCGGATGTTGTAAGTAAAACTTGTTCCGACGGTTTTTTCGTGGGCGGCGCGCAGCGGAACTGGTTAGGTATTGGCAGCGAAAAAAAAACAGCATCCACTTCCGGCAAAGATTGGCTGCGGGAGCGAAAAACTTTTCCCAGTAAATGCGGAACAAATTTTCGCTATGAGCATCACTTTGGTTGGTTTTGCGGGATATTTTACTTACTCGTAGTTCAGTGTACGTATTTAGATAGGGTGAGGATTCGTTAGGCGACTCTGGAAAATCGAAAATCATCCAGCCAGCAAGTACTTTCATCCGACTCCGAAGAACAAATTGAACTTTGACTGCTTTTCTGCTGAAAGGGAAAGGATGTGAGTAAATCTGCAGGTTTGTAATTTTCGGTAATACGCCTGAGAAACTGAATTGATGATTAACAAAACAATAATATTCCTAGTTAACACTGAAATTTCCTTTTACTATTCATTCCTGAATTAAACAACTGAAAAATAATTTTGATAAAGTTATTTTATTTATAAATGAAGCATTTCGAATTCCATTCTAAATAGAGCAATACTTTCGTTGAGTCTTGGAAAAGAAAACATGTTTTTTATTAGAAAAAAAATCATCCCATTCGTTCTCCCTCGCTGCGAAAGGTAAAATTGCACGTGTAATCCTTTTAACGAGATTTTCCCACACCCCAGCCTCGCGGGTGAAAAGAGTTCATGCAGCCATACACACAGGAGAGAGAAAAGTTTAAAACCCGCAGCTGTTTGCGCAAAGCATTAGCAGTAGATTATTGCTTTCATAAGTCTTGGGCAAACATCAAAATCCCGGAACAGAACGAATGCGAATGGGGCTCTAGCTAGCTGCCAGCGACTGCCAAAGGTTCATAAATATGAGATGAAGACACATTTTTTCCTTGCAGTTTTTTTTTCATCTCCATTCACATTCTTCAGAATTGCTAATAAAAGAGCCAAAATTGGCTCGAAGACTGATTAGATCTAATTTAATCCAGTTGGTAAACATTCCGATTTTTTTTTGTCGTCGTCTCTCATTGTGTTCTAGTCTTCAGAGGCGATTCTTCGATAAAACTGATTTTCGATTTCCGTTCCCTAAAAAGCTAGAAGAAGCCTTTGCCAAAGAGATGATAACTAGAGCCAGAATTCCCAAAAGGCAACAGAGATCGAGCTTATTATGGATCATTAATCACGCACATAACTGTGCGGATGGTCGACGTCGAGTAATGGTGTGAAATTTTAAAAAAATTTCCCAACACAAAATCAATCTATCGAAATCGAGGCAGGAGGTCTCTCGCATCGGGATGGATATAGATGGCTCGTTGTTGCTGATTCGGTAATGACGATTGATTGATGATTTTGACTTGATGATTTTTAACCCTTGAGAAGAAGCAACGCTCTTTACTGAGGATGCTCAGGGGAGGTTGGCATGTGTTTACACAATCAACAGTTGAATAAGTGTCTTATTGGCTGCCGGTTATTCAAATGCGCGTTTGAGAAGTCAAATAAAAACTAAATCTATTTTCATGATGTAACTATTCATAGCATTGAGCTTAGCATGAAGAAATCTGCAAACTGACATGTTTATTATGACAAAAAAGAAAACTTTTTACTAAAGTAAAGGTACTATTCAGCCCATAAAAATCCGCAAACCAATGAAACAGAGTAACAAACCAACGTCTGTCTGCTCACAAGACTTCATCTTTATTCCACAAAAAGACTGAACCTGTAGAACTCACGTTAAGATGGAACCATAAGATGACCCCTTGCTTTGGTGGCTAAAATGGTGACGGCCAATTCGGCACCAGATTGGATAGAATGTGAACGGAAAAAATCCAAAACTCGTATAAAAGAATCACTGCTACATTCGGAAATTGCCCGTAACATATGGCCGCCCGGTGCATTGATTGCTTTTCGTTTTCCCTCTGAGAGCGGCCAGTGGGACTGTGGGTTACTGGCGAATTTTTCAGCCTTAATTCGAACCATCTTCAGCTAAGGATTTCTTCAACAACCCACTGTTGTCGGCGGAATCGTCCCATCTCATCGTCTTCTCGTTGGACTGTCGTTACAACAAACTGCTCGGATCACACTCCCCGGAATAATGGGACATGTCCTCCGATATGGTCCACATTTGCCGCTCTGCCTGTCTATTTTTCCCGACTTCAAACGATCAGAAGGAGCGCAAAATTATACACTCACAGAGCGCACCCATCAGAAGCCAACAAATCGAGAGGGGGTGGTTCAATTTAAAATAAAGTGCCATTTTATGACTTTTTATGAGACGGTGCTGACGGCTAGCTGGATGCTGTTCATTTTTTTCGACTCCTACTCTTACGCTCGTTCTGCACCAGCAATCTCCACTGCGGGTTCTTGGGATGCTATTTTAGATTTTTTTTAACAAGAATTGCCAGAACCAGTCCCAGATAGCTTCCAGGCAAGTATTTACTGGGACGCCTTTTTTGAGCGCTGCTGCCTATACGGATTCTAAAATTGAAAATCATAAAAAAGAAAATCCAGTCGTTTACGGTATTTTTAAAACCGAAATAGGGAAAGATTTATTACCCGTTTCCTGATTCAAATCGAGTTTGATCGGAAAAACTCACAAACTCCGAAAACTGTGGGTTGAAATGTTGAACACAGTAGTTTTTAAAAACTTTTTTTTTAATCCATTATGAAACAGAAAAGTTACATCTAAAGGATAACATTTAACAACTTAAGTTATAATATCGAAACTTAAACGGATGAAAAAATGGATAAATTAAATTTAAAAAAATAACGTAATGGAAATTTTGGAACTTTTTCAATGTGAAAATTTAGAAAAAAAAAAACTATTTAATTTTAACTTACGATTTATTTGACATTGAAGGGATACAAAACATTAGGCAATGATGTACTCCTTTCAAGTGAATTATAAAATATGGTTACAAATAAAATGGTTATAAGGCTGAAAAGTTGTTGAGGAATAAAATAACCAAAATAACAAGGAATGGTAAAGAAGGAAACATCCAGGAATCCGTTTCTAAAAAATAGGATTTTGTAGAATTGGATAAAATTTAATACTGTTCAACCTTTAGGTAGAAATCGAACTCCAAGCACTCCAAGCTCGATTAAACTAAAGAGAATCTAAGCAAATTTGGTATGAGTGGATCGCCCCCTTATTTTAAAATATTGTCTAAGAGCTAAGCCTGAAAACTTGAATAAAAATTTTGATAAATGTAGCTAAAAAGATGTGGATTACAAAAATAAATCAAGGTTCAACCAATCTTTAGGTACACTTAATCAATGAACAATTCTTTGCAATCGTATTACGTGTGGGGATCGTTGCGGAGTCGTGACGGGATCTGTTATTGACATACCCGCTGGAGAGAAGGAGAGGATTAGAGCGAGAAAGATATTAATCGCTGGCAAATAGTGATGCCAGTTGACTTTACGTTTGATATAATTCCTTTTCTCATATCTCACATTATTTGACTGAAATTGACTGCTGTTGGCTACTTTCCCGTTGTAACATTTATGCCCCAGAACCTACCTAACCTACCTAAGGGTCCAGCGCCGATTGACCGGCGCATAGGGCTGAGATAAAAGATCTCCACTGCTGGCGATCCGGAGCCAGCGTCTTCACTTGCTGCCAGCCGAGGTTCTCGTCAACTGTGCGGATTTCAGCGGCTAGACTTCGCCGCCACGAGCTTTTGGGCCTGCCTCTTCTTCGATGCCCGTCTGGATTCCAGTCAAGCGCCTCTCTGCAAATCTCGTTTTCATCTCTTCGCAGCGTGTGCCCAATCCATCTCCACTTACGTTCCCGAATCTCGATTTCTAGCGCCTTTTGATGACACCGGCGATGAAGTTCAACATTTGAGATCCAGTTGCCAGGCCACCAAGCGCGGATGATGTTCCGCAGGCAGCGATTCACAAAAACTTGCAGTTTTCGCGTCGTCACCGCATATGTGCACCAAGTTTCACAACCGTACAGCAATACGGATTTGACGTTTGAGTTGAAGAATCGGATCTTAGTTCGTAGAGAGATCTGGCGTGACCGCCAGATGTTTCGGAGACTCGCAAACGCAAATCGGGCTTTTCTGATCCGGGTCTCGATGTCCTTCTTGGTCCCACCATCAGGCGTAATCTGGCTACCAAGATACTGGAAGCACTCCACTGTCTCAACCTGTTGTCCAGCTACCACGAAATTGGAACGATTTTCTGTATTGATTTCCATCGACTTGGTCTTTCCGACATTGATTTTGAGACCTGCTGCCATGGAGCTTTCGGTGAGGTCGTCGAGTTTGCTCTGCATGTCTTGTTGTGTTTGGGCGAGCAAAACAATATCGTCTGCCAGGTCAAGGTCGTTCAGTTTCTCCATCGTTGAAGGATTCCACGGCAATCCTCGGTTTGG
Source organism: Uranotaenia lowii (assembly GCF_029784155.1). Classification (NCBI taxonomy): domain Eukaryota; kingdom Metazoa; phylum Arthropoda; class Insecta; order Diptera; family Culicidae; genus Uranotaenia; species Uranotaenia lowii. The sequence goes on from NC_073692.1 coordinate 422,819,928, forward strand.
TCTACAGTCAATCGATCCAGTCAAGATCTCATCCATTACGATGAGAAAAAGCAGCGGTGACAAAATACATCCTTGTCTCACTGCAGCAGTTACCGGGATTGGTTCGGACAAGACACCGTCGTGCAAGACCTTGCACGAAAATCCCTCGTACTGTGCTTCGATGAGATGGATTAGTTTCTCTGGGACCCCTCGTCGTCTAAGAGCAGCCCAGATGTTTTCGTGGTTCAGTCGGTCAAATGCTTTTTCGAAATCAACGAACACCAGCAGAAGAGAGTCCTGGAATTCGTTGATTTGTTCCAGTATTATTCGTAGCGTTGTGATGTGGTCCACACATGATCGTCCGGATCGGAATCCAGCTTGTTGCCGTCGGAGTGTAGCGTCGATTTTCTCCTGGATCCTGTTCAGGATCACTTTGCAGAGGACTTTGAGGGTTGTACAGATCAAAGTTATGCCTCGCCAGTTACCGCACTCTGTTAGGTCTCCTTTCTTTGGGACCTTTACGAGGATACCCTGCATCCAGTCGGCCGGGAATGTTGCAGTATCCCAAATGTCAGCGAATAGACGGTGCAACATTTGTGCTGACAAGGCAGGGTCGGCTTTGAGCATTTCAGCAGGAATGCAATCGATTCCAGGCGCTTTGTTGGATTTCATGTCCTTGATTGCCGCTTCTATTTCAGCCAGCGAGGGCGCTTCCGAGTTGACGCCATTAATGCGACTTACTGTTGGCGCCTCGAGCTGCGGGTTCTGTTGGCCATTGCTATTTGTAACTCGAAAAAGTTGATCAAAATGCTCAGTCCAACGCTTGAGCTGATCTGTTCGATCTGTCAGCAGCTGACCTGCTCGGTTTTTCAGCGGCATTCTTGCATTAGTCCTTGCACCACCAAGGCGGCGAGAAATATCATATAATAATCGGATATCTCCAATGGCGGCGGCTCTTTCTCCCTCTTCGGCTAGGGAGTTTGTCCAGGCTCTCTTGTCTCGTCTACAAGCTCGTTTAACTGCCTTTTCCAGCTCCGCATATCGTAAGCGGGCGGCTGCTTTGGCTGATCCGGTACATGCCTGCTCAATTCCGACTTTCGCCTTTCTCCGATCATCGATCATCCTCCAGGTTTCATCCGACATCCATTCACTTCGTCTTCCACAAACTTTACCGAGAGTACCATGGCTCGTCGTGATAAAGGCATTCTTGATTCCACACCACTGTTCTTCGACTGTTCCGTCTGTCGGCAGCTCCGAGGCTCGGGATTCTAGCTGTTCAACGTATGCCCTTTTCACCTCTGGATTCTCCAACCGGCGGACGTCGTATCGACACCCGACTTTCTCCTCGCGCCGTTGGACACGCGCAACTCTCAGTCGTATCTCGCCAAGGACGAGGTGATGGTCAGATGCAATGTCTGCGCTTCGTTTGTTGCGGACATCAAGAAGGCTCCTTCTCCATTTTCGGCTGATGCAGATGTGGTCAATTTGATTTTCTGTTCGGCCATCTCGGGATACCCAAGTGACCTTATGTGCTGGTCGATGGGGGAAGAGCGAACCACCGATCACCATGTTGTTGTTGCCACAAAATTCTACAAACAGCTCTCCGTTTTCGCTCATCTGTCCTAGGCCATGGCGCCCCATGATGCGCTCAAAGTCCTGATTATCGGAGCCAATCTTTGCGTTGAAGTCGCCTAAGTGGATTTGAATGTCACCCTTCGGAATTCTCTCAACCACGCTGTTCAATTGACTGTAAAACTGCTCTTTCTCCTGCAAATCGGCAACGTCAGTTGGCGCATAACACTGGACCATTGTAAGGTTTCTAACCCGTGTTCTGAATCTGGCTACGATTATTCTTTCGTTTATCGGTTCCCATCTTATGAGGGCCGCATGGGCCTGCGGGCTTAACAGGAAACCAACTCCTCGTTCCCGAGTAGCATGTTCTCCTCGTATGCCAGAGTAAAGCAGTACTTGCCCAGACTGTGTCTTGTGTTCTCCAGTGTTAGGCCAACGGACTTCGCTCAGTCCCAATATCTCTAGCTTGAGGCGGCTAGCTTCTCTAGCAAGTTGAGCCAGCTTTCCTGGCTGGGCAAGGGTCAAAACATTCCAAGTTCCAATTCTAGTCCGTGTTTTCATGCTAAAAGTCGTTGCCAAATTTCCAATTCGGTTATTTCTTCTCTCAGTTTCTGTAACAATACAAGGTATCAGGAGCAGTAGGTTGTTAGCCTAAAGTCCCTATCCCGCGATGGGGCTGCCATCTTGGACTTAGCTGGCGGGAGCCGCATTTCATAAATTCAGCCGCTTGCTGCAAGACAGACGCTGTTTGAGCCGCCCCTGACCTGGAGAACAGACGCTCGGTTGTTGTTGCACGCCGCCCCTGACCTGGGGAACAGACGCGTGCGGCCACCTTCTCAGTCTGCATGCGACCAAAGCATCCACCGGGGTTGGGTACCCGATCTCCGCTTAGGTTACTCGCACCCCAGCCGGCACCGCGGGGAGGTAGAGATAGGAGTTGTGAATAAGAGGTGATATGACCACTATGGGGTCTCGTGTTGCACATTATCCACCGTTTACCAGCCATGCTCCAGAACGAACCCTTCGTAATCGAGACTGGCTCTCACTGGAACCACGAAGTACACGCTATGGCAGTAACGACCCCCTTCGTTCCGCAAAAATATGCTTCCTCCGTTATTATACCCTATTCGATTTTAATGTCTCCATTGCAACTTTCAAACAACGGATTGAGCATAGCATGAGTGAACGATTAAGAAACTAGCAAGATTTATGTAAACCTAGATTTAAGTTTTATTCATTCAGACACCCAACTTTGTCAGATGATATCAAGATACTAAACAAATAAACAAATAAACAAATAAACAAACTACGCACAAAAAAATCTTCCTTGGCTGTTCTGTTGGTCCAAGGGGTGATACGAATAACAAATCAAAATTCTGGATTCATATCTGATCATATCGATCAAACGGTTTACAGTGGATTTTTGTTGTTCTACGGTTCTCAAATTTACAAATTTCCAAATTAAGCCAATGGCGGTGGAATGTCGTGACGTGAAATCGCCTATCCTGACTCTTCTGAACTCTTATCATTCTAAAAGTCAACCAATTTACTGGAAAAAAAATGTAGCAAACGGTCGCTAACTTAACTTCCTTCAAAATGATACAATTTGGTCATTAATTTTTTTATTTGTGTTGTGATTGATTACTTTCGTGACGTGAATTCATCCTATAATTGATCATTTTTTACTTCAGTACACACCACTTTGATTTGTTGTTCTCTCTGTAGAAAAAGGATATCGGTGTCTTGAAATAAGTTGTAGATAAACCAATGTGACGTGAATTCATTCAGTTTAAACTGAACATGGTAGAGAACTCAATTAAGGTCACAAAATTTCATGTTATTCTGAGCCATTCTTAAGAGCCTTCAAATTATATGTACACTTTCAAAGGTGAAGTTTTGTCGAGTCATCGGAGAGCGTTGGTCGCGTGCGGTTGATTTCGGTTCGGCTCTTCTGTTAGCGAGTGAAAAATATGTGCGAAATAATACAACGGGCAGGTCATTTTGAAGAATGTTGCAAAAAATTGAAAGGCAGATTTTTTCCGAGGAATCAAATGAAGGCTGTTGGAGTAACCGCATGCATTGGAAAATGGAGTTCTGGACCCTTTTATCCTAAATTCCCCTTAATTTTTATAAAAAAAATCAGGGGAATTAAGGTTAAAATAGTCATAACTTAATTTTCCAATGCGTGGCAAAGTGCGTGACTAAAACATCCTTAATTCGATTTTTCGAAAAAAAAATCGCACTAGTTAAAAGTTGTTTTCTTCAAAGTTCGAATTCCGAACGAATTTTCTCTGAACTCAATTCGATTTCTCTAAAATAAAAAAATACTCAAGATACTTCTCATTTTTTTCAAAATTTTCAAGTCCGAACATGCTTTTTATTAACTGAAAAATGTAGGGGAATGGAGAATAAAACCAGCCATAACTTCATTTTAAGATGCGTGCGTTGGTTCAAACAGCCGTTATTTGATTTCCCGGATAAAATTTCACAATATAGGTCCACTTTTGTTCAAAATTTTTTAGTAAAAATCAACGTTTTTCTGGATTGTTTACAAAATAAGTGGTTATTAGGGCATAAAGGCACTATATCTCCGTTCGTTAGCTGGTGCGACACCTCAAACTATGTCTAATCGATAATCTGAACATTTTCATATTTTCATAGATTTGGTTCATGTAGGAGCGAAGATATTGTATTTCTTCGAGATTAAACACTTTTTCCCCATTATGCATCAAATATAAACAATTTTTTTTTCTCCACAATGGGACAGTGATGAGTTAAAAACGCACGAAGCCTTTTTCGAAAAAAATATCAATCCATATATTTTAAATAATAAGACTCAAATATCAAATACTTTTTGTCACCCCACTTACCTTTCCCCCTCCCCAGTTCATTATTCCAAAAACACTAAAGTGAGGAATCAATAAAGTTTAAGGTATTTTTTTTCAATAATTGATAAATTCTTGTTGACAAATATTTTGCATGCAAGCTTTTGTCCAACTTGTTGAAGTTTGTAGTTATTCAATTAATTTAAAAAATTATCCAATAATCAATGGTCATGAGATCGAATCCCGGTCACGGCTTACATAGTACACTCTCTGTGGGTTGGTGGTTTTAGCATTTGTAAGATGGTCATAACCATATCCTCGAAAGATATACGCTTGGAGTTAGGTGAATGGAATCTCTTCAAGGATACATCAAGTTTCATAGAGATCCTGTATGCGTTTGTGTTCGTATTTATTGAAATTTTTCCAACAAATCAACTCAAATTGTTTTATTTTTAAATTGATCGAAGTCTTGACAAGTTAAGCACATTGTTTTTCTTTTGCAAAAAATCCACTGCAATCCTCCACAGTTTTCTTATGATGAAATGATTCCAAGTAAAATCGAAATAAGATATCAACTTTTTGAGACATGTGGAAGTACTATGGAAGAAAAACGATAGCGTTCAACGGCATTCCTCCTTGATTATTTATTCCTTTATTCTGAAGACGGACGCAGCGGGTAAAACGGACACTTTTAATATTTCGAAAACAACAATGTTTGGCAAAAATCTAATGATGGGAATACGAGGTCTTATGATATAGCTCAGTTGGCAAGTCAGTTGCTTCCCGAGCCGATGTCCGTGAGATCGAACCCAAGAGTAAACATCAATCACAGCTGTATCGGATAGTTTATCAATAACTGTCCGCGAACTGTATCGTTGATACATAAGACCAGGCCCACCAATGGTTGCTAAACCTCGAATCGAGTACATTCAGCAACATATTTATCAACCCGTCATCGCACCAACAGTCGCTAACTTGATTCGAGAAATAGCATTTGCGCAGTAGGTTGTTTCAGGATGCGTTTATGTAGCAACCCGGTAGCAACGCAGCCGGTCGTCGCTATCTGAAAATAAACAAACACAAAAACCAACCTGGATGGCAACAATTCTTTCAAACAAATTAAACACAAAATTCATGATAACTGCGAATCAAAAGCAGATATTAGAAATCTGTTTGCTACAAAAGATGCGCATAATTATTTGCTAAATACTTGTTGAACACATGATTTTGATAAATTGATACCCAATAAAGTTATAACAAAAAACTTGTTTTTGTAGGACCACCCTAACTTGTACACGAAAAATCATCATAAAACCTTAACGTGAATAGATAGACATTCATAGTCTTCTACAAAGTTTCATTAATTATGTTGTTCTACATAATTGCTGAACATAATACAGCACTATCTCATTACAGTAAAAAAATAATTTTCGTATCTAAAGAGTTTAATGAACCACCCTAAAAATGTTTCATTCAAAAGTAGCGCCTTGTAATGTTGTACAACTTTGTCTTGGACACTAAATGTCTTAACCTAAGGCAAGAGCGCAAATAATTGTTTCCCGCTAAATTTCATTTCTGGACCACTGGTGGGCCTGGTCTATAAAATAAAAAACGCAACCAATCAAAACATCTAAAATACCGACCGAAATAGCAACGCCCGGTGGGTTTGGTCTAAGTCGCAAATGACACAAAGTTATTAAAACGACTATAATCTAAAAAAGTGTGTTAACACTATTGAGACACTTTGTTAATTTACATCAAGCAAGGACTCATAATAGTAAACAAAATAAACAAAAACTTTGAGTAGCCATTATTTGATGTAATTTTCTCTACTCAGAAAATAGTTCGTAACTCGCAAAATTTTCGAAAACTTCAACCGTTTTCAAAGGTAGTGTGTTTATTAGGCTTTTCTTGAATCATCCAGAGGAAAATCAGCGAATTTTGATTAAGGGGCTTGAACAACATACGATTTGAAAAAAAGTTGCTTAGGCGGGTGAGACGGACACCTAAAGGTCGGAAAAAACGGATACATAAGTTTCTTCAAGTATTCCACAATTTTCATTGGTCTGATCCTCCGTATGCCTTCAAATGACTATAGTTTGAGCAATTTTCGGTTGAAAAGCACTCACCATCTCAAACCGGCCATTAAAACCCCCGGTGAAGAAAGCGTCTATAAAATAGGTAATTCCAAAACCACACTGTTTCGCTTCTGGAATCGGGCCAGTTTGTTCCATTGAGATTCACAAGATTCACTCACAAAAATATATACTTTCACAGCAATGTTTCCGGCCAAATGTACCTTTTCTACGCATTGTCCGTTTTATTCGACCATTTTTGAAAAGTGTAATTTGCAAGCATGTTTTAAGTTGCTATAAAAACAGTCATTATGGAGGAAATTTTCTTATTTCAATCGTTAATACAAAAGAAAACAACCTAAACTGACCAGCTGCACAAAAACTGCAATGAAAAAAGCCAAATCTGATTTCCTATTGCTATCTATCGACCGTTTTCTACGCTCAGTGTCTTCAGCAAAGTGTCCGAAAAATTACTAGTAAACAGAATCATGAGTTTTCCTAATTGTAATAATATTTTATACAAAATGCAATACGGTTTCAGAGCAGGCTCCAGCACTCTTATAGCTATTTCTGAACAAGCTGACTCAATTATAACAGAGGTTGATTCTAAAAATATTATCGGAGCTTTATTTTTGGACTTGAAAAAAGGGTTCGACACACTGAATCATGAAATTTTTTTACAAAATAGAACAAATACGGAATAAGGGGAAAAGCAAATGACATAATTCGAAGTGATTTGAACAACAGGAAACAATTTGTTGTGGTTGAAGGAATAGCGAGCGAACTTAAAAATAATAATATAGGGGTTCCACAGGGCAGTAACATAGGGCCTTTACTTTTTCTTATTTACATTAACGACATTTGTAATCTTCCCCTTAATGGTACAGTACGGCTTTTTGCGGATGATACTGCTTTATTTTACACAGGAAAGTCTCCAAATACAATAATCGAAAACCTGGAACATGATTTGAAATTACTATCTACATTTTTTAATAGCAATCTGCTCTCTTTAAACTACAAAAAAAACTAAATACATGTTATTCATCCAGGAAAGTAATATCACAACACAGGAATCCACATTTGAATCAGTTTGCCATACAAGAGGTGAAAACCTTCAAATACTTAGGTATTCATTTAGATAGTACTCTTTCCTAGCGTTGTCATATACAACATTTAGAAAAAAGAATTTCTCCCCTCTGTGGTGTACTCTGGAGATTGAAGACCTTTGTGCCTCAACATGTTCTTTTAAAATTCTATTTTAAAATTCTACTATTCTATTATTCACTCTTTATTTCACTATCTTATAACAGTCTGGGGACAAGCATCTCTTTCACACTTACATAAACTTCAAACTTTGCAAAATAGATGCTTGAAAAATATTTACGATCTTCCTTTGCTGCATCCAACTAGGCTTATTTGTTCATCCAGAGTCCATAATATCTTACCCTTATCAGATCTTTGTGATCTCCAAACTATATTGTATGCTTTTGATAACCTGCATTTGTCAACTTCTATTCAAAACCTACGTTTCACAACGGGAATACGAACACATAATACTCGTCACTTAAATCATCTTCAACGCTGTCGATCCCCAACCTCCTTAGGACAAAAAAGGATATCGTTTATTTGACCAACAAAATATAATTCCTTACCCAAATAATTAAAAGAAATCAATTCACGATCCATTTTCAAAGTAAAATTGCTTCAAATATTTAAAGATAAATTGAGTCCGTAAAATAAGCCGAACAAAGCTATCCTTTATTTTTTTTGTAATTTTGTAGCGTTTATTATTATTTAATTATAGTTATAACTTAATCTTTGAATTTTAATCTTTTAAATTAAGTTTTTTTTTTATATAAATATTTAAAAAAATTCTTAAAAATGAATCTCTTAAAAGGAAATCTCTTTCCATTGAGATTCAAAGTATAAATTAGTTAAACTAATATCGCCGCATATCCTCGCATTATATTATAAACTTTGAGTTCTCAGCACGAGTAATGTTTTGCTCGCGTCGCGTATTAGACGTCCTGAGAACAGTAGCGTCCATTACCAGGGTGCTCAATAGAGCCTTTTTGTATGGGGGAGTGTGGTGGGCCGCTACAAAAAAAATCTACCTTAGGGTGTCCGCCTTAACCGAATTTCCCCTACCACTTACTGATTTGCAGCTTCCTAGAATTATAAGCCTCATTAAAACTAGATAGGACTGTGAGAACTACCGAGCGATCACTGTCCTCAATGCCGCCTACAAAGTGTTGTCCCGAATCCTACTCCGCCGCCTAACGCCACAAGCAAACAGATTCGTGGGAAGTCATCAGGCCGGCTTCATGGAGGGACGGTCAACGACGGACCAGATATTCACATTACGGCAAATCCTCCAAAAATGCCGGAAACACCAAGTCCCTACGCACCATCTGTTCATCGACTTCAAAGCCGCATACGACATACGACCGTAACGAGCTATGGAAAATCATGGACGAGAACGGCTTTTCCGGGAAGCTGATCAGACTGATCAAGGCGACGATAGATGGAACGCAGTGCTGTGTGCGGATCTCGGGTGAATTGTCGAGTTCATTCGAATCGCGCAGGGGGCTTCGACAAGGTGATGGTCTATCCTGCATGATGTTCAACGTGGCGCTAGAAGGTGTTATTCGACAAGCGGTGGACGAAATGCGGGGCACGATTTTCAACAGATCCAGTCAACTTATCTGCTTTGCCGATGACATTGACATAGTCGGCAGATCATCTGCGGCGGTGGAGGAGATCTACCGCAAACTGAAACGCGAAGCAGGAAGGATTGGGTTGATGATTAATACGTCCAAGACGAAGTACATGCTGGCGTGCGGATCCGAGGCCGACCGAACCCGCTTGTCCAGTAATAACAAGGTCACGATCGACGGCGACGAGCTGGAGATAGTCGAAGACTTTGTCTATCTCGGCTCACTGGTGACCGCAGACAATGACACCAGCCGTGAGATCCGGAGGCGAATTATCAGCGGAAGTCGTGCCTACTATGGACTCCACAAGCAACTGCGGTCGAGAAGACTTAGCCCTCGCACGAAGTGTAACCTGTATATGACGCTCATTAGACCGGTTGTTCTCTACGGGCACGAGACATGGATATTGCTCGAGGAGGACCTGCGTACACTTGGAGTATTCGAGCGACGAGTGTTAAGAACCATCTTTGGCGGCGTACAGGAGAACGGAGTGTGGAGGCGAAGGATGAACCACGAGCTCGCGCGACTCTACGGTGAACCCAGTATCCAGAAGGTGGTTAAGGCTGGCCGGATACGCTGGGCGGGACATGTTGCGAGAATGCCGGACGACTGTCCTGCAAAACAGGTGTTCGCTAAGAATCCGGTAGGAACAAGACGAGCGGGGGCGCAACGAGCGAGGTGGTTAGATCAAGTGGAGGTGATCTGGCGAACGTGGAAATTGGAGAACGGTTGCTATGAACCGAGTGAATTTTAGGAATTATGTTCGTCAAGTTATGTCGTGAGACAGAATACTATGTAAATAAAATAAAATAATTTAAACTAGATAATGTTTCTACTTTTCTCCTTGTTTTTCTTTGGAACGTTTAAGCGAGATTTGTCAAGGAAAAATATCTGCCTAGGTACTCTCGAAGATATTCGTTTTACCATATTCTATATTGTTTTTTTTTTAAATTTCACCCAATATCTGTCTAACTATTAAATGCACGGTTTGATCGCAATATTTGTTTATTTTACCGGTGGACAGTTTCATAAATTGATCCTGTTTTAAGTCTATTGGGCAAACCAGACAGAATCAGTGACCTTTTTCTACAAGCGATATGTTCTGTTTGCGTTAAATTAAACCTTTCACATTCATTTTAAGGAAATAACCATCCTTACTTTTATTCAAATTTAAGCTCACCGTTCGATTTTGTAGGACTCTTTCTTTTTTCA